>NC_142579.1:24209166-24362500 GCF_041283825.1 Pyrus communis | reverse complement strand
GAAAATTATACTATGGTCTCCTCTCAAGAAATTCTCAACTCTATCATTTTTTGTTAACTTATAATTCATGTAAATGAGATCCATTTATGAATGGACGTATGATACACATAAATGAGATCAATCCATAAGTGTATTGAACTTGACATATCATGTGAATAGAGAAGCATATAATTTTCTTCTGTTTTCATGGCATGTGCACAAAAAGTTTCAATGGTGTTGAAAATTTTAGGGACACTTTAAATACGGTCCCTAGCTATCAATATTCTTTGATTGAAATCTTGTTTGTTTTTAGTTTTTTTATCGAAGTCCCTAACATTAATGTAATAATGTAAGTTACTATATTTTTTAAATTATAAATTAAAATTTCAAATGTGTATTTGTTTATATTAATGAGATTTTAAATAAAACCCATAATTTGTGGGATTAAAAATAATAAAATACAAATTATACTCTCTATTATATTGTGTGTATATACATACATACATACATACATACATATATATATATATATATAGGTACATTCATCAAATTAACAACAACAAAAGATATTGTACCAAAACATGGGTACATTCTTCAAAACCGTAGGAAGAAAAAAAGATATTAGGCTTAATAACATTAGTAAATTTCTTCGATTAAACTTGACATGGATTGTTGAAGTTCCTTTCGAGTGCAAATATAAGGATAATATAGTGGCACAAGTAAGGGTGTCGAACCACAGGGACTGATAAACAACTTAGTAAAACCTTTGACTCTTACATATTAGCATCAGTTAATGACTCCTATGATTTAAAATTGGGGGGTTTAAGTTATTTTGGAAAAGAAATAAAGACAGAAAGAAAAGGGAAAATTAAAACTATCTAAAAATAAACCTAATACATGAAATACGTTAGAAACGTTGTTAGGACATAAATCTGACTTAAAATGAGCAAAAGGCCTTCCCCTAAACATTCATGAATCAATGAGATGATCTTTTAACTTATTCATTTCAAATGCAAAACTAAGATGTTCACATATCTAGCATAGCATATAACTAGATTGTATGAATCCTCACTTTCTTTGCATGTTTGATGCATGGCATATACATCAAACTTATATTTGTAGGTCCAACCTAACATGGCATATACTCAAATTTAGTGCCTAGAAACTCATTAAGAACGAAGAGGATTATGAACATCACATGAACCCTAGAACATGGCATTTATCCTAGATTTTCACGGAATCAACTTACATGATTAGTTCTGAACCTAACCACATGTTGCTAAGGAATGAAAGAAGATATGACAGTCATCCTTATCATTCTCAACAGAAAACAAACATAAACAAGGTAGCTAAGCTTGAACATATGTGCTTGAAACAATTTGAGACAGAAAACTGATTCTAGCTTGCAAATGAAATTGATAAACTAAAACTGCATCATAATATTAATTCAATCATGTCTACCATAACCTAAATTAAAAACATAACAAAAAACATAAAAAAAAAAAATACATAAAAAGTCAGGAAAGTTAGAACCTAGAAACGACTTAAGGTAGAAGACTCATCTTCCTCTTTGATGTTGTGTATCTCCTCATTTTCCTCTTTTAGATTCTGTGTATTTTTCTCCTATTAAAAGGCTTAGGAGTTTTCTAACATCTGACACATTGACATCCTTAAATTGACTCTCATTTATAACTCATTACAATCAGCTTTTAGTATAGGAGTAACTGAAAACTAGTTATCAGAATTTGTAACTGAACAGTTCCTCTTTATTCTGTCATAATTTCTTGTCGAAACCTCTGAATCACAAGCTGTAAAGACCATGAGAAAGAAGACTTCCAAAGCTTTCCAACCATATATGGCCCATTTTCTAATTCGTTTTGAGCACTTCGGGGAAAAGCTCCCAAGTTGGTTGTTCTGCAAGGGCCTTTTTTGGCGAATCTTGGGCCACTTATGGGCTATGGTTTGGTCTTAGGCGAGTTGGGCTTCAAACTATCCATTCTAGGCTCTTAAAATATTTAAAATAAAATGATTTCTTCAAACCCTTACTTTCATCCTGAAATACAATACAAACAAAATACCTTGTGATGCATAGAGATTTTAAGTCAAAAACCTAAATAAAAGAGGGCATAAAAGTATAACTTTATGCACTCAACATGGATACATTCTCAAATCAACAAAAAAGAATGTACCCATATAATTTAAAAAATGGATTAAAAAAATTTGAATGGATTTTATATTGAAAAATTGGGTACATTTTATATTTAAAAAAAGGTACATTTTATATTAAAAAAGGGTACATTTTACATATAACAAATTGGTATATTTAAGAATGACACACATCGACTCGAAATGTCCACTTAGACTCTGAATTGAGCTGTGTCAGCTGACACCAGAATGGTGACGAAACCATAAAGTGTAGTGATGTGAAAATATTAATAAATTTAAACCTAAAGTGGCTAAATATAAGAGTGCGCTTGTGAGCGGGAATGAATTCATTTCACACATGATGTCAGAGCATAAGTAAAGTACAATAGAGTAAGGTAAGAATTATAGAGGGGCAAAAAACAAGGGTGAGTAGGCTTGAAATAAAACTTTGTAAAAACCTTTCCGAAAGCATAATAACCCCTCGCTGGCACCTACAATGGATCCAAAGTGAGCGTACGGTGCGATGTGCACATACACGTGAAAGATTGGCCCTGACCCGAACGAGTACTAACATCGGTGCAACAAACGATGAGCAGATAACATAAATATAGTTGTGCCACAGTAATTTGATAATTCACGTCAACATAATAGTAATAAGTAGAATATTAATCATGGCCGTAATTAAAACCCCATAAACTTGCGCATACCTGTGCATCCTGTAGAATTTATGATAATTTTGAAATTTTCCGTTATTTCACTAATTCTTATAAACATTAGTCTAATCTAGGCATACATAGGAAAATCTTTTTCAAATGTATAAATGGAAACTAAATAAATATATAACATTTAGAAGCAAAGACCCACTCACAGATCATGTCGTCGAGTCGGACCTACCTCTCGAGCTTCGAAGATCCTTGTGGTGCGTTTCACCTAGAAACGAAACCATTAACGTAAATATATAATATGTACTAACATATAAATGCGTTTTCGTACAAAGTATGACTAATAAAGAAATTATTTTAAAACGGTCGAATTTCGGAGAACAGATGGCGGATTTGGATCTGGCACATCGAGAAACCTAAGGAGGGACCTCAGGTTCCTCCACGCGCCACTGCACGCGTCGGCCACCCGCATACTTCTACACGTGCCCTCGCATATGCGAGTACAAACGCACTTACCTTCCTCGCGAAGGCCTGCGTTTTGCAAGTTGTCAAGCCAACTTTCAGAGTTCCAAACAAGCTCCATACTCAACCAGCTCCAATGATTTAAAAACCAACATGAAGCTAGAAATGTGAGGAAGAAGTTTATACCAGTTTGGGGTCCAATCGTGGCTGGAGTTGGCCAGGATAACAGCCTAAAAGTGGCCCGATGGTCACAGTTCAGATTTCCAAATTTTTGGGAAATTCTTCCCCAAGTTAACTTCATGCTAAGCTTCACTAAAACAGGTATTCAAGTTGGGAAAATTCTTCCCCGAGTCAACTTCATGCTAAGCTTCACTAAAACAGGTATTCAAGGTTACCATGAGATCCAACAACAAAAAGGGAATTGATTTATAGAATCCCAAGATTTACCTTGGTCAGAAATTGAAGAAACCCGCCGGAAAACATGGCACTGGTGGTGACGTTCATATTTCTTTTTGCACCAACGGTGAAAAGAGAGGAAACATGCAAGGGAGAGAGAGACATGGTAGTGGTGGTGACCTGAGAACTCGCTGGGTGGTGATGGTGATTTAGGGTTTGTCTGTACAGCGAAGTTCCTATGTATGTAGGTGTCTCGGTGGTGATTTACCAAGAGAGATTGTTGGGCTGAAGGAAAGAGGGTTAGAGAGAGATGATGATTTATGTTTTTGACGCTCGTTGGAGCGGCCACCATCGCAAGTGGCTAGTGGTGGTGAGTCGATGCTCTCCGTTCCGGCGAAGGTGGTATGGTGTGTCCTGGGATTTCTGCACTTGCAGAAAAAAGGAGAGATGAGAAGGGCTGAGAAAGAGGGTTAGAGAGAGATGATGATTTATGTTTTTGACGCTCGTTGGAGCGGCCACCATCGCAAGTGGCTAGTGGTGGTGAGTCGATGCTCTCCGTTCCGGCGAAGGTGGTATGGTGTGTCCTGGGATTTCTGCACTTGCAGAAAAAAGGAGAGATGAGAAGGGCTGAGAAAGAGATAGTGTGTAGGTAGGGGTGGATGAGTGACAAATGGAAGATGGCCCGGTAGACTCGGCAGTTTTTGACACGACACGAAAATGACGAGTTTCAGGTCAACACGATAACTAATTAGGTCATTATCGGATGATCCGTTAAGAACCCATTAATAACGGGTTCTTAACGGGTATAGACGCGTGTAACACGTGGGTAACCTGTTTCGACCCGTTAAGAAAAAAATTATTTTGATAATTTTAAAGTTCAATTACTAAAAGATTTATTATAAAATACAATAGCCATATTAATATATACAATATATTCTATATTAAATATATAGTTTTGTATTATTATTCTATATAAGTTTAAAAAAAAAAAAAAAGTTTTAGTCATTATATATTTTTATTATGAGAGTTCCTTATTATCATTACTAGGATAAATTTTACTTAACATGTTGTTGTCCAAAATTAAAATAAACTAGTATAATAGTTGTATAGGCAAAAACTAAGAAGATATACATACAAGTATGAAAAATGTGAAAGAATATATAAACATTCGTGATTCATCATTATTCCTCCACGAGTATATAATGGTTACACTTACATTAGTGTTTAGATTTTTGAAATCCTCCAAACCCTCATAAATAATATTTTTTATTTGAGGGAAAAATTAATAAAATTAATAATAATTATTGTAGAAATGTAAAAAATGTAAAAAAAATATACAATCACTCATAGTGACAAACTTTACAACTTTCATGAAGAGGTCAGCTTCGAAATCCAACACTATAATCCATAAACCTTAAATTTACATTTAACCGTTGATTGTCATTTACGCTTTATTCTTCTTAAAATTAATAATAATTATTGTAGAAATGTAAAAAATGTAAAAAAAATATACAATCACTCATAATGACAAACTTTACAACTCTCATGAAGAGGTCAGCGTCGAAATCTAACACTATAATCTGTAAACCTTAAATTTACATTTAACCGTTGATTGTCATTTACGCTTTATTCTTCTTATTGAATTTCATTTTTAATTTTTTTTTTTTTTTTGAAAACATGATTATCTGGCAGATGTAAGAAGATGAACGGTTCAAATATTTGATATCACGTTTCGATATTTACGGTTAACTGAAATATGACTTGATGTCATATAGTTTGTAGAAACTTTATAAATATCAAGCAATATTTTCACTAACCGTAAAACTTTGAATATAATATCAACGATACGAATTTTTCATCTTCTTGCATCCTCTAATAAATCATGTTTTCAAAAAAGAAAATCTGAAAAAACAAAATTTGATGAGAACAATGAAGCGTAAATGTAAACAACAATTAACGGTTAAATTTTGATCTATGATTTATATGATTATAGTGGCAAATTTCGAAGTTAAGCTCTTCATGAAAGTTGTAAAGTTTGTCATTACGAGCGTTTATATATTTTTTACACTTCTCAATTAATTAAAAAACTATTAAAGACTTTACTTAAATAACAGCCGTAAGATAAATTAGAGTAAATCTATACCGTTAGGTTCTATTTCACTTATATTATTATAACTTTTTGGATGAAAAAACCCTTCTCTATTCCAATATTTTCCAATTTTGCCATTTGATCAATTTAGGTAAGCGAAAATATACTTAAAAAGAAAAATGCGTTTTTATGTTTTGGATGTGATAATATGGTATGTATATACTTATTTAGTATTATGTTTTTCATTTGATTATTTATTGGTTTAAAATATATTTTCCTTAACAGGTAACAGGTCGGGTCATATTACCTGTTAATATTATTGGGTCGATTTCGGGTCTGGTCATTTTACCCGTTTATTTTAACGGGTGTTACACGACACAACCCGTTAAGATATCGGGTATGACACAAAAACGACATGAACACGAAAAACACAACACGAATGCCAGGTCTACCCGACAAGGTGGGAAACACGGAAGCATGGGAGAAATGGAGTGTGGGCCCCGAAAGCTTACAAAACAACACACAAAAAATATCTCCTGACTGTAAATTACCAAATTCCCTTCACATTCATAAGTCCGTAAAATCTTTGTTGTATCTTCAAATCTAATTCCGTTTGTGTCCACGTGTTCGTCTCAACGAGTACCACACAACTACATTAAAAGGATGGGCGTATATCCCTTTAAACAATGGTCAATGAAAGTCAACTATCCTAGCCTCAAGGGCATTTCCGTCGATTCCCTCTTTTAAAAATAATAAAATCGTATAATTAGGGATGGGTTGTCATAAAGAATGGTACATTTAAGATTAAAAAAATGAAAATTATATGAATGGGTACATTTAAGATTAAAAATTTGAGAATTTTTTTATAAAAAAACTAAGGGGTACAAACTTATTCTTTTTTTTTTTTTTTTTTTTTTTTCAAAATGTTTTAATCGAAAATTAATTAGGAGTTTAATAGAGGTGTGAGTATTAAAACCCTAATTCAATTGCTAATTTTTATTTAAAAAAAATGTAATTAACATGTAAATTCATTGTCACATTAATGCTAGGGACTTCAATAAAATTTTGAAAACTAGTAAGTTCTCAGTCAATGAACATTATAATTAGGGACCGGATGCTAATTTTTCCAACACTTTAGATGCGGTCCCTAGCTATCAATATTCTTTGAATGAAATCTTGTTTGTTTTTAGTTTTTGATTGAAGTCTTTGACATTAATGTAATAATGTAAGTTACTATAGTTTTTAAAGTATAAATTAAAAATTGAAATGTGTATTTGTTTATATTAATGAGATTTTAAATAAAACCAATAATTTGTGGGATTAAAAATAATAAAATATAAATTATGGGAATTGTTATTAGCACTCCAAAATCTCATTCTACACTCCAAACTTTCTATATTAGGAAATAAAAATACACTTGTGAGGAGTGTAGAATGAGATTTTTGGAGTGCCAATAATGCTTCCCTAAATTATACTCTCTATTATATAGTGTGTATATACATACATATACATACATACATACATACATATATATATATATAGGTACATTCATCAAATTAACAACAACAAAAATGTAAAGACGCGTACCCAAATTTTAAGGTTTTAATAATTTTAATTTGTGAATTTATGAGAATGCCCTTCGAAACAAATACATTGACTTTTGTTGACTGCCTTGTTGTGTCATGTAAGATTCGTTTTCTTGGCGTATCCTCGTAGTACTCGTCGCTACAAGCGCGTGAGCGTATACGGAACATAATTTGGAGTTGTAACGAAGAAGTTATTAACAAACGAAGTTGGGGACAAAATAGTAAATTGATTAATTTCTAGAAGGCTCCAAATTTTTGGAGCAAAATTTGGAAAGTCACGTATGTGGTCCAGATTGAATAAAAAAAAAGAAACATATGGTTGGGAGAAAAGATAAATGAGAGAAAGGAAGGGTGGGATGTCCATTCAGAAGAGGAGAGAGAAGAGAACGACCATGAGAGAGGAGAGAAATGAGAGAAGGGGAAAATGAGAGGAGCGGATCAGAAGCATAATTTGAATCTTTGGAAGTTACGGATCAGAAATCCGAGGAGCGGATCCTTTGGATTGAGTTAAGTAAGGTTGTGGACCTTACCGTCGACCATTGATCAACGATTGACTTTTGGTCAATGAGTTACAAATCATTTTAGAACATCCTTGGGGGATTTGTTTTATGTAAGTTACGTGTTCTATCGATAAGAATTCTGAGACGTGATTTGATAATTGTTTTAGGCGACGATCGTTCGTGACGCCTTGATATTCATGCTAGGGAGTTGTAGTGCAGACTCCAAGTGAGTGGGTCTTTTTCCTTTTTATAGTGTGTGTGTATATATATATATATATACATACACCTTACGGTTTTCCAGAAAATGTTTTAAATTGATCATGCATAGCATGCCATGATTTAAATGTATTATATTTAAATATTGCATTGTGATGAGATTTGTGGTTATGCCAAATGATCCTACGAAGACATAGGTAAGTTTAGGTGAGTTATTATGTGATTGAAATGATTGAATTATATGAGCATGCATATATTCATTTAGAGCTCATCATTGCTGCATCCCTGTGTTAGTGCTTTAGCCCCGGGCCAGGCACGACTTTCAGGTGGTTGTTCAACTCCTGCACCGCACGCTCACCTTAGATCCAAGTTAGGTGCTAGCCTGTCGTATAGGTCGCATTAGGCGACTTCGACTCGTAGGTGACCTCCTCATAGCTTATGTACAGGTCACACTAGGTGACTCCGACTCGTGTGCTAGCATAGACTCATGAGTAATAGGTCCAGTCATACAGATCACATTAAGGTGACTCCGACTGGTATGTTAGTTTAGACTGATCTCGCACCTGTCTTATATTTATTATTGCTGAGATATTGTGACATGGCATGCTTCTGTTTTTACTGAACCTGTGCATTCATTTTTCATACCTACGCAGTATTATTTTCTAGAAACTATACGGGTTTTAAGGCGAGAGGTTATAACGTTTTCAAAAAGGTTTTTATAAAACTTTATTTTCAAGCCCATTCACCCTTATTTTTCGTCCCTCCAGGTGTTAGTATCAAAGTTTTCATACCAAAGAGGATTATTAGCAAATCTTGGTGTAGGCGATTATCATCTATGGTATAATTCTCACCCTATTTTACTGTACTGTACTTATACTCTGTCATCATGTGTGAATTGGGTTTATTCCCGCTCACAGCGCACTCTTGTATTTAGGCACTTTTAGGTTTAAATTTATTCACACTTTCCACATTACTACACTTTATGGCGTCGTCACATTCCTGGTGTCGACCAGCACAACTTGATTCGGAATCCTAGTTGACATTTCGAGTTAGGGTGTGTCAAAAAAATATTGTAACAAAACATGGGTACATTCTTCAAAACCGCAGGAAAAAAAGATATTAGGCTTAATAACATTAGTGAATTTCTTCGCTTAAACTTGACATGGATACATTCTCAAATCAATGAAAAAGAATATACCCATATAATTTTAAAAATGGATTAAAAAAATTTGAATGGATTTTATATTGAAAAATTGGGTACATTTTATATTAAAAAGGGTACATTTTACATATAACAAATTGGTATATTTAAGAATGGTACATTTAAGATTAAAAAAAAAGAAAAATTGAAAAATATATGAATGGGTACATTTAAGATAAAAAAAAATGGAGAGTTTTTTTAACTAAGGGGTACAAACTTATTCTTTTTTTCTTTTATTTTGAAAATATTTGAATCGAAAATTAATTAGGAGTTTAATAAAGGTGTGAGTATTAAAACCCTAAATCAATTACTAATTTTTTTTTTTTTTAAATATGCAATTAACATGTAAATTCATTATCACATTAATGCTAGGGACTTCAAAATTTGAAAACTAGTAAGGTCTCAGTCAATGAACATTAGTAACTAGGGACCGGATGCTAATTTTTCCAAAATTTTATATGTATATAGGCATATTTCCTCATCTTGTAGATGTAGTATGCTAAAAAGAAACCATATAGTAGCATTTTCATAATAAATTCTCTAACAAACTTACAATATGTGACACACCCCGACCGAAATCAAGGCGTGACGGCGGTCTGGGGCCTAGGCTCGACTCCACCGTAGCACGATATTGTCCACTTTGGGCCCCGACCACTCCCTCACGATTTTGTTTCTGGGAACTCACACGAGAACTTCCCAGTGGGTCACCCATCTTTAGAATGCTCTCGCCCAAACTCGCTTAACTTCGAAGTTCCGATGGATCCCAAAGCCAGTGAGCTCCCAAAAAGTCTCGTGATAAGTAGAAATAAGAATATATATATATATATATATATATATATATATATATATATATATATATATATAAGGCTTACAGGATCCACTCCCCTAAGCGATGTGGGATGTTACAATTAAATTGTCACATCCTGGCCCAGGCCCCCACCACATCCTGGGCTCAACTCCACTGTAGCACGATAGTGTCCGCTTTGGGCCCCGACCACACCTTCACGGTTTTGTTTCTGGGAACTCACATGAGAACTTCCCAATGGGTCACCCATCCTGGGAGTGCTATCGCGCGCTACTTGCTTAACTTCTAAGTTCCTACGAAACCCGAAGCCAGTAAGCTCCCAAAATGCCTCGTGCTAGGTAGGGATGAGAATATACATATAAGGATCACTCCCCTGGGCGATGTGGGATCTTACAATCCACTCCCTTTAGGGGCCCGACGTCCTCGTCGGCACACCACGACCAGGGTAGTGATCCTTATATGTATATTCTCATCCCTACCTAGCACGAGGCCTTTTGGGAGCTCACTGGCTTCAGGTTCCGTAGGAACTCCGAAGTTAAGCGAGTAGCGCGCAAGAGCACTCCCAGGATGGGTGACCCACTGGGAAGTTCTCATGTGAGTTCCCAGAAACAAAACCATGAGGGAGTGGTCGAGGCCCAAAGCGAACAATATCGTGCTACGGTGGATTCGAGCTTGGGATGTGGTGGCGGCCCGGGTTGGGATGTGACAATTTGGTATCAGAGCATAAGTAGCCTAAGTGCGGTCCAGCATGATAAATACTAATTATACAACACCCAAAGGTGACCATACAATGGTGATAATCTGTTAGAGCTGCCGAGGATTCCTCACAGGCCACCAAAAAACACTCCCAACTAGAACCTAGAGGGGCGCAAAATAGAAAGTGTGAGTGGGCAAAATATGTACATAGAATATGCTGTGGTGTGCCAACGAGGACATCGGACCCCTAAGGGGGGTGGATTGTAACATCCCACATTGTCTAAAGGAGTGGATCCTGTAAGTCTTATATGTATATTCTCATCTCTACTTAGCCCAAGGCCTTTTGGGAGTTCATTGGTTTCGGGTTCCATCGGAACTTCGAAGTTAACCGAGTTCGGGCGAGAGCATTCCCAGGATGGGTGACCCACTGGGAAGTTCTCGTGTGAGTTCCCAGAAACAAAACTGTGAGGTCGTGGTCGGGGCCCAAAGAGGGCAATATCGTGCTACGGTGGAGTCGAGCCCGGAATGTGATGGAGGCTCGGGCCAGGATGTGACAGTAGGCCTCTAAATCCACTTGCAACAAAATTTGAACTGAAAAAGAAAATCATCTTACACTATTCTCTAATGAAATAAGAAAGTTCAAAATGAGGGAAGTGCCTTTCTTTTAGCAGTGATAACAGTCTTTAGAAACTATATATTTGATTGCATGAACGATAAAGTGATTGTATAATTTAAATTTACGTTATGATTTTTTAGAAAATAAAATTATACTTACAAGGACATACAAATTTTATTAATCAACATTGAAACTATTGTGCATATTCCATGTCTTTAATATAGTCTCCACATGAAATTTTCAGATCTGTAAATTTTCGTGAACTTGTGATACACGATGAATGTGTGAATTCTTTAATGAACTTTTGATACACTTATATGAAATCCATTCTTAAGTTTTCTGGAAATCATGAGATTCATGTGAGTAGGTCGTAATACAATTTCCTTGTGTTTTCATGGCATATGCACAAAAAATTTAATAATACTGATAAATAAGTTTTTTTTGTTTGTTTGTATTTAAATATAGTATTTTCTCATGTTATGTTATAAGTTTTGTGCATATTTTACGAAACGGAAAAAATAAAAAAAAAGTAGTATCTGTAGTAGTAGTCATAATAATACCAATAATAATAATACATCATGCCTATAGGATCACTCACGATAAAATTAAAAAACGCAGACGTAATCATATTAACTAGAATAAATATAGTTTCACCCAACACTCATATTTGAATCCTTCTCAAAATTAGAACACCGCGTCTATAATAATTAATTGAAATTATGGAATTAGCTAAGGTAGTTAGGTTAGTTCAATTTTTGGTTTTCTTTTTTAGTAATGTTGTGAAGATTAAATTTGTATCCCAAATTAGCAAATCAAATAAGGTGCCACCAATAGAAAATGAACATGTTTATCAACAATTAAGTAATAATCCAACCATCAACTTCTATGTCATTTAGTTTACAAAATTTAATCTGCAAATTTAATCTCTATAACATTACTCTTTATTTTTTTACTATTTCTTCGAAGTTGGGAAATGGAATATCATCAAAAGATAAATAAAAAGGCGGAAAGAGATCCTCTCTAAATATTTTCCACAAAAATTCAGACTTTCAGAATTTGATCAAACAATTAAAATTATTATAATTGTTAAAAAAAATTCTTATTTTTAATCGTTAGATTAAATTTTAAGAATCCAAATTATTGGATTTGATGAATTTGATGCAATGGATCCGAGATGCATCCTTTCCTAAAAAGGCCAAAGGTTGAGGTCACCCACGGGCCACTACCTTCAATACGGTTTCGTTATTATTATTTTTGTCGTTGTCAGAGCACCTCTCAATACGCTTTCGCGTTGGCTCGTTCAGGTTGCAGGACGTTTCCAAGAACGATACTGTTTGGGTTACCTATTCATTACGCTTTCATTTACTTAACATCTGGCAGGATGTTTCCAAGGACGGTTGGGGGGTGGTGGTTAGCTATTTCGCAACCATTTAGGGGGGCCCGCTCAGATTGCAGGTGCTCGTTAAATGTTTCGCTACCATTTGTGTTTTGTGTTTGTTGGGGGGGGGGGGGTTGTGTGGGGGGGTGGCGCTCAGATTGCAGGTGCTCGTTAGCTGTTTCGCTACCGTTTGTGTTTTGTGTTTTTTTTGGGGGGGGGGGGTTGGAACCAAATGGCATCATTATTTATTAGAAAAGTTTGAATAAAAAGGTCAGCATATACGCCTGTATGGAATTTTTAATATGCAAAGAAACGTATCCAATTTTTAAAGTCATCTCCACTCAAAATCGAAAGAAAATGATGGCAATCCAAAGTCAAAAAAACTTAATGCGTGATGAAATCTTCAAACATTTAGCGAATTTGACATGCCAAATTTGCAATATAACACATATCACAATTTGATGAACAATGCCTACTCGAAGAGGAATTGACAACAAACAAACTAGAGTCTACCCATATAGATTTTGTTCTCAACACCGTCATCAAAACTACCAAGAACAGCGAAGTAAATCCAAGAGGAGCCAATAACACACCAACAAAAAACTAAAATCCTCACTAGGAGAGACGGATAAATAACCTCACCAAGAAGCCTTTTATTGATGGAAATACTAAAACGAAAAATAAATATACAACAATCCATGAGAAGAGAGAATAGTAGAACTATAAGAATGGGGAGGGTTTGACACTGGCCAGAAGTGAAGAAACGGGAGCTGTAAATTTTATAAATATAAGATTTTGGTAGGGGAAAGGAAAAAACCGCTACCAGTAGTTTTTTAGATATTAGGCTTATTTGAATGTGCTTTTAAAATGACTGAAAATGCTTTTAGAGAAAATGTTTTTGGGTCCAAAGCACTTCAAGTGCTTTTTCAGAATTTATTTGCATTTTTATTAAGGATTGGTTCCAAAAGTATTTTCACCAAAAAAACTTTTAATCATTTTAAAAGCACATCCAAATAAACTTATTAGCATTCCAAGAATCCATGCATTTGAATTTTACTAAGGTTTTTTTTTAGTACAATTTCAAGAAAGAGTATTTTCAGGAAATGTAAGTATGAATTCTAAGAAACATGTAAATTTGAGACCTCATTTATTTTTGCTCTCTTTTGACCAGCGAAAATGGTTATGCACATTTTTTTAGTCTACCTCCTAAATATGCAATTATACATTTTATTTACATGTTCTGGCAAAAATAAATAATTTACATTAATCATTAGACCAACTCCAATGGTGGGCTAAAAGCCAAATTACCCCTCAAAATTTCCTCCCAAACTCACTCCAACCCAAGGGGAAAATTTGGGCTAAATGCTAAATGCTAAACCAAGGCCAAATTCCCCCCAAAATTTAGCCCAGAAATCGGAGTGGACTCCACCCAATATTTATCGGAATTTAAATTTTTTTTAGATTAAAATGTTCACAAAATTAATTTACGATAGTCTACATTTTAATTTTTTGAAAAAATTTTAATTTAACAAAAAAAAATAGCCTAAGTTCATTCTTTAATAAACCCGGGCTAAAATTTTAGGCTTGAATGGTTGGAGCAGAAAAGCTGTTTCTGAGCTAAAAACTAAATTTTCCGGGTTAAAATATTTGGCTTTTAGCCCAACCATTGGAGATGATCTTAGAAGAGAAATTTTGCATTTCTAGACGTTTTGCATTTTATATTAGAGGAGAAATTTTTAGTGTACTTAGAAAAAAGATAGTACATCACGTCAGAGAAAATTTTTATTTTTCAAATGTCTTTTTATTTGTATAATCATTCCGTGCTTCATGCACGCCATAATAGAGTTCCAATTTGGAATTGCTGAAATTATTTAAAATGCAACTTATTAAAAAATTTGTTGTAAGTTTGGTAAATGCTAATAATACTCTGGGTTTAAAATTACAGCCAATATCCTCGCTTTCCCCTTTCTTTGTCGTCCTTCAAATCGAAGGTTGGCGACCTTCAATTACCTGGAGAAATCAACTGTAAGCCATAATTCCATCAATGAATTAGAGTATGCTCTGCTCGTTTTCTGCTGAGTTTTCTTTAAATCTTGATCTTTCAGTGCTCACATGGGAACATAGAGAGAGAGAGATTGATGTTTTATAGAAAGAAAGAACAAGGAAAAAGAAACTTAAGCTTTGTGTGGGAGAGAGAAGGTGAGTGAGACTGCATGCGACGAATCCATCAAGTTTCGGACTTCAACTAGCGTCGTTGTGGTTTGATCCGTCTGGGTTATGGAGATCGGACATTGGAGCTCCTAGCTAGCGATAAATATGGAGCTGTAGATCCCAAGAGAAATTGAAATATATTGGAATGGCTATGGGGAAACGGGATGAGAGAGAGAGAGAGAGAGAGAGAGAGAGATTGGATGGTTTGGATTGTGCCGTGGGCTGGGAGGTCGTGGCGGCGGCGGCGGCGGAAGGAACCCAGATAAAAGTATTAGAAATTTTTCAATAAGGGCTGGTATTTATTTAATCAATCCATGGCCTGGTATTTGTTTAATCAATCTATGGCCTGTTATATGTTTAATTAATTTCAATATGATTTGGATTTTAGGTAAAATTATTCGAAATTTTTCTATTAAACTATTTGATGGTCATTACTTATACGTAAGTAAAGACGTAGAAGATAAACATTGAATAAAAAAATGGAGAAGATAAGCTTATTATAAAAAAAATTAAAATAAATTGTCATCCAACATCATGATATTTTAACTCACCTCTATACGGGCTTTGTGTTCACGGCTGAAATGGGTCTTAGAAATAAAATCAGATTAGCACGGACCCGTAAGATAAAATTTGTTACACAGGTATAAAAATAAATTAAATAACGCATGTTATTTGAATTCATAATCAATCAAATCTTGTTCATTTTATATTTTGACACAATAAATAATAAACTGAATTGAAGTCTATTTTAGTACACACATACTCGCATTTTGTGAACAATTTCTTTTCATTTTGTTGTATTATAAAGTGTTGATTATTTTAAAAATTCTAAAAAAAAAAATCAATTATGAGGCAATAAAGAAAATAATGTGGCAGTTTTATTTTTAAAGTGGACATTTTTCTATTGTTATTTTAATATTTTTAGTTATTAAATGAGGTATGTTATACTTATATGGGTGTGAGATTGGTATAAAATTTATGTTCACGTAATTATTAAATTGTCGATGTTTTTTTTAATTTTATTTTTTAATTTTTTAATTTTTATAAAGGGGTTAGAATGAAAATTTATGAACATTTGATTGATAATTAAAGTTATATTAATATGTAGTTTAGATTTATTACAACCTATCCCAATCTCAAATAGGCCGTATATAAAGTGAGAAGGCTAGGTAAAACTTTCAAAAATATTTGAAAAAGCGTATAGTGCCGGTTATAAAAAATATCTTATGATTAATTCTTTTTGTACAGTTTTTTTAACACGTAAGTTCATCTTAGCACGTCGTGGTTCTAAAAATACTTTCTACACACGCGTATAAAGGCTAGTTTTTAAGAAATTGAATTTTAATTTCACAACTATCTTCATTGAGTGCGTCAATCTGAAAGACTATTCAAGAACACGTTTTTTTTAAAAGCCAGACTATTTTGAACGCGTGGTGTGCAGATATTTTAAATAAAGTTGAATGCACGGTAATATCGAAGCATGTGGCTGGTAATTCGGTGTCTCGTATCGCTATATGTGCCGAAACTCGGAGTCGAAAACAAACAACGCGCCTAACATTCTCAGTGTCACAACAAACTAGATTATTTTACGTTCTCTCCGTAAATCCATTGGAATTTCTGTTGTTCTTTCATCACCCAAGAAGAGATTACGTTGGTTTCTTTGAGGAATATCAAGACGGTGCTTCTCGAATAGAAGAGTGTTTGAAGATGAACAATAATCAGCCTGATGAAATGCTTAAATGTTCGTCTGCGGTGCCTGAACCGCCATCGGTTACAGTCGGGTTGGATTTTCCGTTGAAGGAGTTGAAGATGAAGCTCCTTAGGGATGAAAAGGTGTCTATGCTTGTGCTGACTGCTGCTGGAGGATGTGGGAAAACCACCTTGGCTCAAATGTTTTGTCAGGATCAACAAGTCAAAGGTATGCTATTTATGATTTCAACTTTTTTTTGGTGAAGTTTTACTCCTAGTTAAAAATTAATACACCATGTAGAGGATTACCCTTGTCCGCTAATCCCTCCAAACATACATACTAACCAAAGTTTGTTAAAGAACATAAAACTACAACGAAGGTGACATGAAACTAAAGCGCACGAAAGGAATAGAAAGACCAATATCGGCATGCCCAACAAATACCTAGTAGTAGAGATAGGAACTTGGCATGATTTTCTTTGTACTAGTGGTAAGTTAAGTTGATGCCTTCCTCTTAGAGTTAACAAGTCTTGTAATGAGCTCCTGTTTGATTACTTACTTGATATGAGAATTGCAGACATATCTTGTCAACCTTTTATTAACACCTTTCTTACTTTCTGTTTGGATAGATACATTCAAGAATAACATCTTTTTTGTCAATGTCTCGAAAAAGCCCAACTTGGACCTTATTGTACACCAACTATATCAACGGAAGGGGTCCGAGCTGCCTGCTTTCGAAAACGAAGTCATGGCAGCTAACTGCTTGCAACAATTTCTGAAGGAATCAAGACAAAATCCTCTACTGTTTGTCCTGGATGATGTTTGGTCAGGATCAGAGTCCCTTCTTGAGAAGTTTGATCAATTCAAGTTTTCAAATTACAAGATTTTGGTTACATCAAGATTTGCATTTCCAAGATTCGGTTCTTCTTATCATTTGGCACCATTGAATGATGAAGATGCAATGGTTCTTTTTCACCGTTCGGCATCCTTGGAGGATAAGAGCTCTTCTTACGACGATCTTTCGAGAAAGGTGATTTCTTAGTCCACAATACACACACACACACACACACACACACATATATATATACTTATTTATGCTCAGAAGAGGGTAAAGAAATCACGTTTGAGCATCCACACACGTTAATGAACTGTGAAGAATGAAAGAGTAGACAGTTTACAATTTTTCATCTTTATGAAACAATTTAGATGATTTTCAACAACTTAATCAAATAATAGTAATTGAATTCATTTTGGATAATTAAATTGCAGATTATCAAACTCTGCAAGGGATGCCCACTTGCCATTGCATTGGTTGGGAGATCACTTCGCGGCCAGCCTATAGAAATCTGGCAGAAAAGAGTAGTGGAATGGTGCAAAGGTTCATCTATTCTTGATTCTGACAAGGATTTACTTGCTTGCCTCCAAAGCAGCTTAGATGCCTTGGATAACGAAAAGGCTATCATCAAGGAATGTTTCCTCGATCTAGGTTCTTTTCCGGAGGACCAAAGAATTGCTGCTGCCGCCCTCATTGATATGTGGGCGGAGTTATATGGTCTAGATGAGGAAACTCTGACCATTGCCAACCTTCACGAGCTCACCGCCCGAAGTTTAGCAAATCTTGTTGATACAAGGTATGTAGGCTCCTCATAATTTTCCATTTCATTATGTATGGCGAACAAAATATAAAAGAAATTAGTATTGATCATCCAGGCATGAGAGGGAGGCGGATGGCTATTACACTGAACACTTTGTCACCCAGCACGACATGCTTAGAGAGTTGGCGATCCATCAGGCGAGTCAAGACCCAATAGAACATAGGAAACGACTATTTATAAACATATGTGGCGACAAAATTCCTAAGTGGTGGACAGAACAAAAATATCAAGCGATCAAGGCTCGACTATTATCTATCTCAACAGGTTCCATCAATCTCTTTTTAGTAAATATTTATACATGTGCGCTCGGGACATGCTTGTGCGCGCACGCACGCACATGCTCATTCATACTAAGACTTCAATCGGACTTCCACACATTTAAGTTCAACCCACGCTAACATCTTAAAGCTTATTGTTTGCAGATGGAGCCTTCTCAGCAAAATGGCCAAACATGCAAGCACCTGAAGCAGAGGTTCTAGTTCTGAATTTTCAAACAAAGAACTATGCCTTACCTGAGTTTGTGGAGAAAACGGATAAACTAAAGGTTCTAATACTAAAAAATTATGGTTTGTTACCTGCTGAACTAGATAATTTTGAACTACTTGGTTCGTTATCAAATCTTAAGAGAATTAGATTAGAACGTATTTCAATTCCTTCCATAAGCAAGGTCCTCAAACAGTTGAAAAGTCTGCAAAAGATATCTTTTTTCATGTGTGATATCGGCCAAGGTTTCGTCCAAATTTTAGATGCACTGCCAAATCTAATGGAATTGAACATTGATTATTGCCATGATCTGGTGCAACTTCCTGCCAACCTTTGTGACCTTGTTCACCTTAAGAAGCTTAGCATCACCAACTGTCATAAGCTATCTGTCTTGCCTGCAGACATCGGAAAGCTAGTCAATCTTGAACTGTTGAGGCTTAGGTCATGTGCAGAGTTGTTAGAGTTGCCAGGCTCGATTAGGAACCTTAAAGTTTTGAAATTTCTTGACATATCCGATTGCTTTAGCATAAAGGAGTTGCCCGAGGACATTGGTGCAATGTGCAGCATGGAAAAGATCAACATGAGCCAGTGTTCAAGACTGAAAGAGCTGCCTGCTTCTGTTATGGATCTTAAGCAGTTGAACGAAGTGATGTGCGACGAGGAGACGAAAACTTTATGGGAACGCTTCTTGCCATTTCTCACAAACATACGCATAAAGGTGATCAAAGAAGATATCAACCTAAATTGGCTAAACAAGCTTCCACCCTAAGGCCATGGTCCTTCCATCAATGAGTATTGGTGCACTGTATGCATCGTGATTGTGTTTAATGTTATTTTTCCTTTGTAATTTGCTTCTATTTTATGTTTTATATGATTTTAAATAACATGGCAGTACTGTAGAATTAATGTAAGTACTCACCATGGGTATTATTATAATAACATGTATGCACTCCTCATTGTTCAACTCTTCATTGATTCTCCTTTGATTTATCCAATCGATGAATGTTGGTGCAATATGCAAAGATAAGTACATGGAAAGAAAATAAGAGTTCAAAAATAACTACCTTTTGATTTATCCAATCAATGAGTGTTGGTGCAATGTATTAAACCTAATGGTTGTTTGTACGCTCTCTTTTGCCGCTCCTCTCTATCCTCTTACAGTTAAATAGGCCACATCATTACTGTTTTATTTTAATGGTAATGTTAAGGATATTAAATTTGTAGATAAAATTTTGCAAATTAAGTGATATAGAAGCTGATAATTAGTTTATAACTTAAACGTAGATAAACGTACTTATTCCTATTGGTAACATATCATTTAATTTGCAAATTTTATCTTGTTAACATTACTTGTATTTTAAACTATTTATTCAAGGGCACAACATTATTTTACTATTTTATTTTAAACTATTTATGCTACAGTACAACATTTTAAAAGCAGCGCAATACCAAATCATATGTGCTAGAAAATTCTGTATCTTCTCGCCTCCTAATAGCGTGTCAAATGTATTTCCCAGCTTGTTCCTTTTCTTCGGGTGAAATTCATTGCTCGTTCATTAAGTTTTATATATGCGTGCTGGAACCAACAAACGGCTTACATAACATTCTCACTTTCTCTTCAAACTAGATTAACGAAGAGGATTAAGTTTGGAGTCTCTTCGTTTTGGTAAATATGCCACTGGCTTCAGTCGGAATGGGTGCTCTCAGAACGGCATTTGAAATGCTGTTTGATGCTGTAAAATCAGCGCAGAAGGAGAATAAAATGTTCCACACCTCCTCCGAGACATCAAATCCACACTGGACTCCCTACAACCACTCATCAAAGACATGGAAAAGTATAACTCCGAAAGAGGGACTGCAAAATTTTGCAATACAGATAAAGGAGGGAGCAAGCTTTCAACAACAGTTACATCTCAATCTCATTGGCATTCCCTAATCTAGAAGAAATGAACATTGACTATTGCACTGATTTAAATGAGTTGCCTGCCGAGATTTGTGATCTTAGTAAACTAAAGAAGCTCAGTGTCACTAACTGTCATAAGCTATCTACCTTGCCTGAAGGGATTGGAAAGTCGGAAAATTTAGAAATGTTGAGGCTAAAATCTTGCACAGAACTGTCAAAGCTTCCACCTCGATGAGGAACCTTTGAAAGGTAAACTTTCTTGACATATCTGTTTGCTTCAGCATCAAGATGCTGCCTAAAGACATTGGTGAAATGAGTAGTTTAAGGAAGATCAACATGAGACAATGCTCAAGGTTGACAGAGCTGCCTCCATGAGTCATGGGTCTTCAGCAGTTAAAGGCAGTTGTCTGTGATGAAGAGACAAAATACTTATGGGAATCTTTCTCGTTGTGTATCAAAAACGTAGGGATAATTGTAGCCAAAGAGAATATCAACCTAAATTGGATCCATGGATGCAAATTTCCGCCGTCTTCTCATTTGACGAAAATGTACCTGCAAAATATTAACACTTAGGATTAAGGCCAAGAGCCTCACACACCCACAATGAATTTGGGGGGAGGGGGGTTTGGTCGAAGAATCTCTGATGCCAAAGTTAGAATTTGAAAGAGAAAACGTTTAGGAATTTTTGGGGAGAGAATGAATTAGCATTTTAGTGGGAGAACGAGACTATTTATAGGGGTGTGGCTGGCCCTAATTGGAGAATAGGGATGACCATTATTGGTAGAATTATGAGTTTAATTGCAAGATATTATGTAAAATAATATCTTGCAATTAACTTGGCAATCAATCCTAATTTAAATAGGATAATTGATTGTTAACTTTTGAGTGGAGATTTGATGAGGACTGATGAGAGAGATTTGAATAAATACCATTTGGATCACCTTTGACTCTTCCTTGATTGAGCTATTATTGTCTGTTGCATGCGTGTGGGAATCTCGGTGTGCCTTTAGGGTAATTTGTCATTTTTGCCCAAAAGTCTACGTGTCACCTCCATAATTTTCTTGATTATTTTTTGCTCCACAAATGCTCCCACACCTACTGAGCTGCTTGTAGGAAAGGACAGCAGGTGTAGAGATCTTCCCTTGCTTTAGGAAACATAATATTGTTTCCTATTTTGATGTAGATTCCCTCATTAATTGGAAATTAGATCTTTCTAGGAAAGGAAAATAAATTACTTTTAAAGTCTATTTATGTCTACCTTAAGTAAATGATTAAATCAACTTCAAAGAGCAATTTATTCTACCCTACAACAGAGAAAAAGCTAGAGGATATTTGTTCCCCCTCCCTTACCAATCTTCTACACTTGCCCGTGCAAAGGACCATCTTTCGTTGTTTTCTTCGTCTTCAAGTTGCACCAAGGTAAGAAAAAAAATTAATTTTCCTTGTCTTAATTTTTGGGAGCCTCAGGACTTGAAATTTGGCTCGACGGGGGTAAAAAATGTGTCAAAAAATGGTTAGGGAGCCACGGCATGGCTGCTGTCGTGGGGCTGCTTGGTGCGGCGGTGCGGGCCGCAGAGGCGAGCTAGGGCTCAACTTAGGTTAACAACCTTTTGGCTTGGGCCGAGATTGAAAGGCACTAGATTTTGGGCTGCTAAGCTTAGGCCCTTACGGGTGAGATGAGAGAAAGGGAAGTGCGGGGGCGCCAGACCCCCTCTGTTTGGATTGGCCGCGAAGCCTTTGGGTCGAGGGAGAATGGACCAGGCCGTAAGGTAAGGTCTTGTTGCTGGGCTCCTGCGGTATAGGTCGTGACTTGGTCTTTAGGCCATGGAGCCTGATTGCTAATTGGTTTTTTTTTTTTTTTTTTTTTTTGCCGCCTAACGGATTTTCCTTACGTCTTTGTAGAATTTCCTCGAGCATGTCTTCTTCAACCCACAAGGGTGATGGTGGCGTACCGTTGTTGTATCGTCAAGGCAGGTCTTTGAGTAAGGTGGGCTACTTCAAGGCTGCTTTACTTCCAAATTAGTTCCGATGACTCATTCAGAGATTTCCTTGAGGCATATAGGCATGCAATTCCGTCTGGGGTGTGTGTGAAGCATGTCAAGGAGGGTAGTAGCCATAAGCCATGTAGTGGGCCTCGAAAAGCCATCAAGTTTCACCCCTACTACTTCGTGTTGGGATTTACTTTTCCCATACCACGTTTCTTCCAAGAAGTGCTTTGTTTCATGAAGTGTGCCCTTGCTTAATACTCTCCAAACACGATCCATGTAATGGTGGGATTCCTCGTCAACACTTATAGTTTTCAAAGAACTTAATGATTCTTGCTTGTATCTCTATTATGCAATTCATGTAGGGAACTTGTGAGGAATGCTTTGGGTTGTCGTATGCAATCATCCAATTCATTAACTTAAGGAAAACTTGACGGTTAATTTAAGCGGACCTAATTAACCCGGGGTGTTGAGAATTCATGGTTTATTGAAATGCAATTGGAAATCATTTTATTATGCAAGTGTAACATGTATGGAGATGAACCCCTTAGCTAGCCATACCATCCATTCATTTCCGTCAATTTCATATTTACAATTTGTTTTCTTTACAATCTATCCATTTTAGTTTAAATTCGTCCAAAATCAATCCCCCCATATTTCGTTTAAGTCTTAGTCTTAATCTTTCTTATTTTTAGTTTTGAATTCTTCGAGTTTAGTATAGTGTTTTAGTTTGTGTTTTTACGTTTTTGAGTCAAATCCAAGTGATTAACAATCCCTCCTAATCCCCGGTCTAGAACGATCCCTACTTATACATATACTACAATTTGACGAAAAGAGGGTTTAATTTGTGTGCGTATAATTCTCGCATCAATAACTCACCCCACTAACAGCCATTTAGTGATGACAATAAGTGGGAGGAAATGCTAAAACAATTGTAACTCTTTGGGCAGCCTTTATGCCCATTACTCTCACTTAATTTTTCATTTCCTCTGATATTTGAATAGGTGTTAGCTGGCTTGTTCTTGGCTGCATCAGTTTTGGCTGTTAGTTTTATGGGATTTATTGCTTTCAATGCTTTCTTGTCAGTTACAAATTGCTCAGCCTCCTGGGAACCTTTCAGTGTTAGAACGACCATAACCTTTTCTAGAAAAATGATATTAACAATCCGCGAAATGCTCCAGAAAATAGACATCCGTAGCTTTCCAAGAATATAAGGCTCATTCTCTAATTCATTCTGAGCTGTCCGAAACTTGCTTCCAAAGTCAGCTGACCTGCACAGGCAGTTTTGACGAATTTATTACTTAAAATTCCACTTGTGTTATTTTTCTTTTCTTTACTTGACAAATCCTACAAAACACAAAAACAAAGTAAATAACTCAAAAATATAAGGAACTAACTAAGAAAAGACAAGTGAATTTGCTATAAAAAAATATATAAATATAAGCTTATCAAGCGCCAAAGCCTATTCTTTTTGTTGCTGAGACTGATTCGCTTCCTAAGAAAGATGAGACTGTTAGAGTGGGTAGTTGTGAGAGATCCACCAAGCTTGTTTCTAGGAAGGCTGTTGAGATTTATGCATTCTTGAAACCAGATCTACTTGAAGACATGAACACGTGTGCCAACCTTGTTGATGGCGTTAGAGGGGTTGTTTGCCTAAGTTTTTTTACGAAGCATACAACCAAATATAGAAGGACTGCTCTGCTTGCTATGATGCAAAAAACTGTGATTTTAACCTACTCTGCTTGCTGCAAAAAACTGTGATTTTAGCCTACTCTGCTTGCTATGATGCAAAAAATGGAGATTTTGGCAGCCAAGTCAATGCTCATTGACCAAAAGGATACCAGTGATGCCAATAAGGTGGCCAAGACTATGGTAGCTGAAGTTTATTCCTCTACCGAGAAGATCAAGAGGTTGGAGTCTGAGCTCGTTGTTTTGAAGGGGTCTAATATCTCTGCCCCTACTTCTTTACAGCTTGAGACCGTTCACCAAAAGATTATTGACTTGAAGGCTAGGCTTGACGTTATCCAAGTTAAGTATGAAAATGCAGAGAATGAGATTGGATGTTACATACCTCAAATTCAAGATCTTGAACGTGCCATTTCTGAGCTTCGTTTCACTGTTTATGCAAATGATGAAGAATTGATTGCTGCTTATAATCAAGTGATCCACTTCAAGAAGATCGTTGATAGGCTCGAACCCCAAGTGTTGGAACTCCAAGGTGCCCTAAAGATCAACGAAAGTTTGAAGAAAGAAGTGGATGAGTTGCAACGTGTCTATATTGGTCTGCTCAGAGAGAACGATTAGCTGAATAGTGCAAAGGTTGGGCTCGAGGCTTCGCTTGTTCAGAGCCAGGCCGATTTCTACAAGTTGGGTTATGTAGATCATCTCTTTGGTAGGCCGTTTGACTTTGAGTTTGCTGGGAAAAACTTCGAGACCTGCTCTATTTCTCTGGAAGACTTGCTTGCCTTTATTTTTTAGGCTTCTATAGTAGTTGGAGAAGTTGGTGCCCAGGCAGGGGCAGCCCAGGGTGAAGCATCGGATGATGCCACTGCTGAGAGTGTTGCGGCTGCTGAAGGTGTGGCGACCGAGTAGTCTTCTAGGTAACCTTTAGGATTTTCTTTGTTTTCCTTGTTGCTTTTTGCTTTGCTTGAACTCCTTCAGCCTTTGCTATTTGTTTATCAATTTTACTAGAAAATTTAATAAACTTGCTTCCTTCGTTTTTCTTCATCTTTGCTTCTTTTGTTTACTCCTAAGCTTTGACTTTTAGACTAGCGACATGCGTGTTGCTTTTCTATAAGCACATAGGCCCACGTAGCCTATGCAGCCGTAGGTGTTGGTGTAGAAATTTTCGCAAAGTTGTTAGCCATAGGGTTGGCAGCTGAACACCTTACTTAAAGAAGCAGACGAGTTCGCGTGACCACTTGAATTTTAACCTTGGCTTTCTTCAATCCTTTAAGCTATATGGCCTGCATCACAATATACTAAAGATTTTTGGATCATGAAATTCGCAAACCTTTTGTCAAAAGTACGTGGCTGTATGGAATTTCGTAAGCAAAAGTCTAAGAGAACTCCTTGCTTTTTATGTAACCAATTTTGTGGGTTGCGTAGTAAGTATCACAACACTTTAAGAATTAGTGGATATCTAAACGATCATTCCGCACTTGGCAAAGGTGAAGTTTATCAACTGCATATCATGTTGACAATGTATAGACCTTCATATATGCACGTTATCTATTTAACCTTTCACAAAAAATGTTTGGTTGTATAAGTTTAGTGCAGCTTATTGCTCAAAAGGCAAGTTGTATGTAGTCTTTTGGAAACCGTAGGCTACCTTACTGCACTCGGTAGTAGCTTTAGGGTTCTCGGGCAGCCATCCATAAAACGTACTGCAGAATGTGCCTCATATATCTTTAAGGCCTAGTTCCCTACGGATTATGCCTAGAGACCCAAAATCCTTCAGTTAGTTAAGCCTTGAAAAAGACCATTATGGCTACTTCTAGGAATCTCACCGCAAGCCTTCGTGCACCTAGTTATACCAAGGCAGCCCGACTCATCCACGTCTAGATATTCGGAGTGTAAAGTTTATCTTCCCGCATTGAAGAGCAAACCTATATGGGTGTCGGGAAACTGGTTTACCATTTTACACTAGAGGGCATGGTTGATCCCCAAAAGGGTGCAATTCATGCGATAAGTCCCTAAGAATGGCGCATTTTTCTTTTGAAGTGCATGAGTGATCAGTTGTTGTAAACATGCAGCCTAGCCAAGTTGTAAATTATTTTTGAATTCCTCATTGAAAAATGAGTGAAACGAACAAAAATAAGGTAGGAACTTCATAACAACTGGATAGTCTTCGACTTACAAGCTGGTGCTTGTCGAGTTGCTTAAGTCTTTGGGCTTTGATGTAGTATGAGGTCATGCATGGTACTTCCTCAAATTGTAAGCATTCCACTGCTTTTTGATCTCTTTGTCGTTCATGGTGACGAGGGTGTAACTACCCTTGTCGCTCACTCTGCTGATCTTGTACAGACCTTCCCAGATGGGATCCATATTTTTTTAGCCTTCTCTGCAGGCAATTATGAAGGCTTTTCTTAGGACTAGATTTCTAGGCTAGAACTGCTAGATCTTAGCCCTTTTGTTGTAACTAGAAAAAAGTTGTTGCTGGTAGGTTGCGATGCGGTTGATGACCTTCTCGCGTTTTTCTTCTGCCAGATCTAAGTTTGTGGCCATTTCTTTTCTGTTCTGCTCGATGCTTGGCAGTAAAGTGCTAATACTTGGCATAATAACATTGGGAGGAATGATTGCTTCTGAACTAAATGCCAAAAAGAAATGAATCTTACTGGTTATTCGTCGTTTGGTTGTGCGATACGCCCATAGACATCCGGGAAGTTCATCTGGCCATATTTCCTTCTTGTCAGAAAAGGATTTCTTAAGGCAGTCGAGAATCATCTTGTTGGCTGCTTTAGATTGAGGGATGCCAAATCAACAAATGATGTTGCTCCATATGAAACGCTCTATGTCCATATGAGTTGTGGTTGTCATGGGCTCTACTTCCACCCACTTGGTGAAATAGTTAGTTGCCACGATCATCATGCCTCTGCCCCTAGTAACGGGCAGCATTGGTCCTACTAAGTCGATTGCCCATTGCATGAATAACCAAAGACCCGTTAGCGAGTATAGTCTGTTGGCATGCAGTGCTGGTACCGGCTTATAGCATTGGGAGCGGTCGCACTTTTGTACTAACCTCTTGGCATCTTGATGCATAGTAGGCCAGTAGTAGCCTGCGTTAAGAGCCTTCTGTGCTAAGGATTGGCCTCTGAAGTGATTTCCACAAATGCCTTTATGGATTGAGCTTAGATCTTTTAGGTCATCAATAGGCGGTAGGTAGTAAAGATATGGCCCAGTGTAAGATCTTCGGATGAGCTATTCTACAAGTAGTAACGTGCTGTCTTTGTTTTGAGCTTTCTAGACTTCAATCTTACCATGGGGAGTGTGCCATATAATAGGATCTTGCCAGTTTGGAGTTGTACTAACATATGACACCTCGGTTGCTGGCTCCATCTCTATGCTTGACATATCTAGATACTCCACCGGAATAGAGCATTTGAGTTCGTGGTCGATGGCGGAGCCTAGGTCGACTAACATGTCGACGTGGGCATTGTCTGCCCGTGGAACTTGAGTGAGGGTGTAAGTATGAAATGCCTTAATTTACTTTCGTACATTCACTAGGTATTGCACCATCTTCGGATGTTTTACCATGTACTCCCTAGTAGTCTGGTTGGTGATTAGCTGGGAATCAAAATGAATTGCAAGCTTTTTCACCGCCTAGTTTTTTTACCATTTGGAGGTATGCTACTAGGGCTTCGTATTCTGCTTTATTGTTGGATGCTTTAAAGCCTAGAGTGATTGCTTGCTCGAGCATCGAACCGTTTAGGGTGATAAGGACCACGCCTGCTATCGAGCCATTGTAGTTAGATGCGTCATTGACTACAAATGCCAGAAGTCTCCATCCTATAAAGCAAGCGTGGCTAGGGCCGTTCAGTTGCCTTCGAGGCATCGTTGGGTCGATCTATTGTGTCACCTAGGCTAGGCGTGAATTTTGCTATGAAATCTGCCAAGGCTTGGGCCTTTATCGCTGTGCGAAGCTGGTAAACTAAGTCGTATTGGCTAAGTTTCAACGCCTATTTCATCACTCGTTAATAAGCGTCTGGACCATGTAGGATTGATCGTAAAGGATACTAAGTTATAACGATAACTATTTAAGCATGAAAATATAGTCTAAGCTTTCGATCTACAACAACTAGCGCCTAAATTAATTTCTTGATATTTGGATATCTAGTTTCCGCATCAAGAAGAGCTTTAGAAATGTAGAATTCTAGCAATTAACCCTCTAACTCTTCTCGTATGAGGGCAGAGCTCACTGCTACTCCGAGACTGCCAAGTAAATGTATAAGTCCTCTGCTGCTTCTGGTTTGGATAGTAAGGAAGATGATGTGACATACTTCTTTAAGTCTTAGAAAGCTTTTTTGCACTCATCATCCCATTTTTCTTGTTGTGCTCTCTTGATAGCTTTGAAAAAAGGCTTGCATCGATCGGTAGACTGCGAGAGAAAACAGTTGAGCGCGGATCTCCTTCAAGGAAATTAAAGACTTCATCTCTAGGATTGCTCGGACCTTCTTAGGATGTGCTTCGATTCCTCGTTGGGTTACTAGATACCCTAAGAATCTACCTGAAGATACTCCAGATGTGCATTTGGTAGGATTGAGGTTTATCTTATACTTTCTAAGGATGTCAAAAGTTTCTGTCAAGTTACCAATGTGATTTGATCACTGCTTGCCCTTCACCATGATGTCGTCAATGTAGACCTCCATGGTTACTCCAATTTGCTTCTTAAACATCATATTTACTAGTCGTTGGTAAGTGGCTCTCGCATTCGTAAGGCCAAAAGGCATGACCTTGTAGCAGTAAGTGCCTCGCTCGATCATGAACGTGATTTTCTCTTTATTGGGCTCGTGCATGGCTATTTAGTTGTAGCTGGAGTATACGTCTAAGAAACTGAGCATCTAGTACCTAGAAGTTGAATCTACTAGTAGATCGACTCGGGGAACTGGATAAGGATCCTTTGGGCATGCTTTGTTGAAGTTGGTGTAGTCTACGCAAACCCTGCATTTGCTCTTCTTTTTTTTTCTTCACTAGCATGACGTTGGCAAGCCATGCTGAGTGCGTTACATTTTCTTTGAATCCGGCCTCTAATAGCTTGTCGATTTCTGCTGCTATGATCGCCACTCGTTCAGGTGTGAAATGTCTTCTCTTTTGGATTACTAGTTTAGCAACAAGGTCGACGTACAGCTTGTGGCAAGCTATCTTGGGGTCGATGCCAGGCATCTCAGAAGGTGACCAAGCAAAGAAGTCATTTTTTTCCTTAAGAAAAGCCGCGAGTTCTTTCTATTCCTTTGGGCTCAAACATTAGCCAATTCTAGCAGTCTTCTCCGCCTGCTGGGGATCAAGAATGATGTATTGCGCGTCCTCTTCGGGTTTCCATCCCGTCTCATTTGTTGGCGCATTAATTTGGATACCATATTCTTGATCCGTTTGTTGTAATTACTATTTGGTAGCTTCGTTGTCTTTTTGGACCTCAGTTGCCTCTACAGGGGTAAAGGTCTTCTTTTTTTATTCCTTCAATACTTGCACAATGCATCATTGAGATGTGGCTTGTTCAGACTTAGTTTCTCCGATTTCTCCTCTCAGGATGCGGAATCGAATTTTTTGATACTTGACGGAGGTTACGGCGTCTAGCTTTATCAGCCAAGGTCACCCTAGAATCTTATTGTAGGGAGATGGGTTGCTTACAATCATGAACATCTGCTTTGAGACAACTGGCAGTGTTATCACGACAAGTGTGATGTTGTTGATAGCAGTCGAGGTGTGTCTGTTGAATTCGATGAGTATCCCCACTCACCGTATGATTGTGTTTTCCATGCCCATCTTCTAAATTACTGAAGCTGAAGTAGGTTGAACGCACTTCCATTGTCAACCATCATTCTGTCGACAATAGTGTGGGCTAGTTGGATAGATACAACTAGTGTATCGCCATACGAGAAATCTACGCCCTTGACATCTTGTTCGGTGAAGGCAACAATAGGTCCAGGTTGGGTGTTGACTACCTGGACCTATAAGACCAGTATAGGCTACTGGATCTTCCTTTTCTTGGAGTTGTTGGTGGCCCCCAAGTGCTAGGATTCGGTAAAGATGCCAATGATCTGAATTGTCTTGGTTGGCAACTTTTCGTCGGCGTTTGCTTTTCTCCTAGGATGCACAACTAGCTTGTTTAAGTATTTGTCGACTTTGCTTTCTTTCACCTACTTCTCTAGGTAGTTCTTCCAAGTGTAGCAGTCATCAGTTGTGTGACTGGTACCTTGATGGAACGCGTAATACTTGGTGTGGTCCAACTTGGAAGTATCTCCCTTTGATTGTTTTGGCAGCTTGAACCATGGTTCGTTCTTGATGTCGTAGAGGATTTAGTGGATCGGGATCAAGAACTTAAAGTAGTTCTTAGGCGTTGAACCTTCTTTAGTTTTGGGTCGGTCCATACACTTGGCCTTCTGCCTACTTTTGTTGTTGTACTGTTTCCCGTCCTCCTTCTTTTAAGCTACTACTGATTATTTTCGAGGCTGCTCGGGTGCCTTGTATGCTCTTTGAGCCTCGTCCCAAAGTTCATGTTTTTCTGTCAGAGCGAAAGAGTCTGCTAGAGTTATATCTTCTTTCATGATCAATTCTCCAAACAATAAGTGGTTTGCGGGGAGTCCTTTTTGGAAGGCTGCACTAGCTATCAAGTTGTTGCATCCGACTATCTTTTCCTTCTTTGCTTTAAACCACTTCACATAGTCGCGAAGCGACTCATTTAGGTTTTTATTAACATTAAACAAATGGTCAGACTTCTTCTTGATCAAGCAGTAGGATGACTAAGAAAGATCATCGAAACTCCGGATGGATTCTGGCAGAAGGGTGCGGAACCAATATGCTTCGGTAATGCTTCAAGTGTCTTTCTGGATCTCCATCTCCTTTGAATAATGTGAAATGTGGCATGCTGAACTTTCGTGGAGGCTCTACCTACTCGATCTCATCCGTGAAGGGTGACCGGCTTATGTTGTCATGTCCTATCGTAATGCTTCGTTAGTGACCTCGTTGCATTGGAAGTCTCGCAATCGCTTGGTCAGAAGCCTCTCTACTTCTTCTTGAATTTACCTTTGTTAGGGTAGTGGAGCTCTCGACTGCCCTCAATCGTTACCTGCTGGTCTAGGTTGCTTTTCCATGTGTTCGGCTCGTCTATGTCATGGCTGCAGTGCATGTGGTAGGTTTTTAGCTGGTGAGCGAATTTCTCAAAAGCTTCCGGTTGAACTTGAGCCGGATTGAGTGACTGATTCTCTCCGATATGAGGTAGAGGATACTCCTTGCAGGCCTAGCCACGAATGAACATTTCCCTTGGTGTATTGCTCATGTTGATTATTAAAGTGTGGCCCTAACCGTGAATGTATGCTCATCCGTAGGCTTAGCCTAAAGTGCAAGTTCCTTCGTGTGCTAAGAAGAGAGTATACGCTATCTCAGATGCCCAATCAGGAGTGTACACTACCCGAACGCTCAGTTTGTGGCTAGTTGGGGGCTACTTGCGGGGCTCGTCCTACTTCGAGACACCTTGTCCGGGGCACTTTGTATCTCTGTGCGCTGCAAGAGCTGATTCACCAAGGTTGTTTGCTATGCGAGGGTGATTGTCAAGACAAGTGTGGTTTGCCATTTGGATTGGAAGAGCTTGGACGATATGTGTTTCCTTGAGTAGTGGAAGTGTATGGACTCCGGGTGTAAGATTTGAGTTGGGATATGTCAACTCTGTGAAAAAAATAAGGTGAAAATACCTTTAATTCAATTGTCAGTCAAGAAATCTGAAGCCGGGATGGTTAAACAGATCTTAGACCGGTTTGGATCTCTTGGAAGGCCACGAGAATAGGCTGGATCTCGGATTGGGCTGTGGGAGCAGGTCGGGCCACTGGCATGGGGTGCCCCGTGTACGGTGTGCGTGGGCACTGAGCTTGGGCTCGGCTCGAGAGCACGCTAGGCTTGCGTTGGCCTTAGCCAACAAGTGCTAGGCTACTTCTCCTGCTGCAACTGCTTAGTTCTGGGCCATGCTAGGCTCCCTTGTGGCATTAGCCTGGGGTCGTTGCTGCAAGGTGGCACGAGCCTGGGCTTGCGGCTGCAAGGTGATACCTTCACTGTGGGCTTAGGCTTCGCCAATGGCCGCTGCCATGGTTGCTACTGTGGTGGCTTCCACGGTGGTACCCTGTGGGGGTGGTGCTGCTTGAGCCTTGTGGATCATTGTGGTCCAAATCCTTGAATGTAGGAAGTTTCGTTCGTTGTGGTTTCCGAATTTCCAGTCATTGCACTTTTCTTTTACGTTTATTCAAAGAATTTTTTTTAAAAAAAAATCCTAGGAATAAGAATGTACGAAAAATCTACAAATGAACAAAAAATGAGAAGCTTTGAATGCGAGAGTCTTCTTCAAGCGTGTGAATCAAGATATTATGTGAAATAATATCTTGCAATTAACTTGGCAATCAATTCTAATTTAAATAGGATAATTGGGACTTACCTTTTTTATTGGGGATTTGATGAGGAGTGATGAGATGGATTTGAATAATTACCATTTTGATTAGCTTTGACTCTTCTTTGATTGAGTTGTTATTGTCCATTGCATGTGCGTGGAAATCCCGGTATGCCTTGAAGGTAAATTTGTCATTGTTATCAAAAAATCCACGTGTCACATCCATAATTTTCTTGATTATTTTTTGCTCCGCAGGATCCACAAGACTTAGTTCTGATACCTGTGTTTCCTCAGTGAACGTTACTCTTCAACCTCTCTGACTTGTGTTTCATTGTCTTCCTATTTTAGGCTATTTCCCATCTCCTTTCCTGTTTACGCCCTTTGTTTCGTAAATAGCAGTGTGGGATATTGCAAGGTATAATCATTTGTCGTTAAATGAGCACTATATTGACAACCTTAAGAAATTTTCTGAAATTGTGAAATTTGAAGGGAAATTTAATATCTAAGCAATGTTTAATGTGAAAGTTGTTTTATCAGAGGGAAAATGTGGTTTTTGTTTTTAATGGGACTTTTTAAACTCTACAGTCTATGTATAATTCAACACCACAATCTGATTCATGCTCTCCAAAATAAATTTTATAAGTAAAAGGAACCAAAAAGAAAACATCGAAGAGTCTCCATAAGATAAGAACTTTATGTCACGGGATCATGTGTTAATCTCGTTCAAGATAAGTTTTTCTAGCATTTATACTCACGCTTGCTGGTCAAGTTTCCAAAACTGTGTTCACATATAATCTGGATTCATTGCCAAATCTAGAGGAATTGATTGTTATTGACTATTGCGATGAATTCGTCTCAAACTATGTTTTCCAACCAACACAGTTTGATCTTTTTTTTCTTCTTTTTTTTTTTTAAAAAAAATAAAAAAATAAAACTGTTTGATTAGTCTCGTTCAATACCGTTACGTGATCAGCTTAAACTTATTTTTCTTGTTCAAACTTTTAATAGCTAAACTAATAAAGAACGGGCCATATTTTCTTTCTTTTAAAAGTTGTTCACATAGAAGTAGTCATTGACAAAGTAGACAATGAGTAACAATGTAATTTGGATGAAAATACACAAATTCAATACTTTAATTAGATCCATATACTTTAAATGAAAATAAACAAATTTAATATTCTGAGAGAATGGCACAATAGAAATTTCACAACTAAGAATCGATTAATGCATGCCAATACTTAAAAAGCCGACTTGGCTTTGTAATGAGAAGGGTACAAAGAAATTTCACAACTAAAAATTAATTAGATCATGACAATTAGGTAGATGAGGGGGTTCTTTTCTCCAAAATGAACTCTTGAAGTATTTTTATAGAAAACTTATAGTTTTGAAACAAATAATTGTACATTAGAAAAAGATAGCTCATATTTTCACTGAAAAAGAGAGCTGATTTTTATTAATTAACATTGAAGTTTTTGCCTATTAAAAATATGTAGGTCTCATCTTTTTAATAGAGGTATGGTCCACCAACACATGTGAATCTCATCTCGAATAATATATATATATTATTTTTTTTTGCAAAAATTATTAGGCACTGCTTCCTAATAAAGTAAACAAGGTCAAAAGGAGGACAAAGTGGTTTTTTTTTTAGCGCTAATACTCCTTTAGAAATCTTTTAGAAACTATATATTTGATTGTATGAATAATAAAGTCATTGTACAATTTAAATTTAAAACTCATAAAGAAAATTATACAAGGCATAAAAAGTGTATTAATTAGCATTGAAACCTTTGTGCATATTCTATGAAAACATGAGGAAATTATACTATGGTCTCCTCACAAGAAATTCTTAACTCTTTCATTTTTCGTGAACTTATGATACACGCTAAAGGGGATGAATTCTTCAATGAAATTTTGAAACACGTAAAAATAAGACCTATTCGTAAGTTTATTGAAAATAATGAAGCGTATATGAGTACTCCAGCCCAAAATACAATTTCCTTGTGTTTTCACAGCATATGCACACAAAATATAATGTTGAAAAATAAGTTTTTTTCTTTTTTTCTTTTTTTTTTTTTATGTATATAAGTATAATATTTTCTATCTTCTAGTACAAGTTTTGTGTGGCACGCCCTGATCCCGATGTCCTTAAATACCAGGATAGGCACATGCTGGTCAACACTCGATGATAACGAAGTTATTTTAACATGCATACAAATAAAATATGTATCTAGAAAGAAACACACTCATGCAGAACCATGTTCAGAGCATACAACTAATAAAAAATAATGTGAAAGAATTATTATAAAAAGGTACGAATAAATGAGTGGGTCCTACATAGAGAAGACTTAAAGATACCTATATGGAAGTGCCCTAACACCGGAATTGTATGTCTCGATTCTAACTCCTGAAGGAGGCGCAAAACAAAGGATGAGTGGACCAAAGTTTATAATACTAATACTAATAATAAGAAAACCATTTTCTTTCTGAACATACTAATCCCCTATTTTGAAAACACATATAGTAATACATAATAGATTTTCTGAAAACTCTAGGATGCCATGAAAAACATTTGTAAAACATTTACATAAAATATCATGCTCAGTAATGGTAATATAGTCGCTTGAAGGAAAATCCATAAAATATCCATAAAGCACATCGATAATGTACTCAACTAGGGGTATCATAGTCGCCCAAGGGCATTACCTGTCCATCACCCAAAGGTGAAGTTGTACGACTCTAGGTTACGCTAGAGAAGAAAATATAACATAACACACTGACATTAGCCGTGGCTAGTGAAGCTAGGGTTATGTCATAAATATCATCAACTGTGTCCTATGGCCATAGACGTCTACATACTCATGTTGTGTGTATGTGTTATATGATAACCCACTAGTTAAGCACATAGAACGTATCTCGAAATCTTATCAAATCATCAGAGCTCAAAACCTCATCTCATAAACCATAAATAAATCATATTCATAAATCTATAAAATATCATATGCGTAAGTCCAATACTTCATAACGTTTAGTAAAACATAATTTGATAAATCATAAATAGTGCATAAAATGTAAAATCATGAAACCATGCTTTTCGCAAACGCAAGCCTAATATTTATAAAAACATGTAATTTAAGAAGGGTCCACTCACAAATATTCCATTGCCTGGGAGCCACTCGAACTAGAGAGGACGGGATCACTTCCTACCGACGCACCTAAACACAAATAGAGACCATTTAATAAAACTCTACTAAAACTAAAGAATCTGGGAAAACGGACAGCAGATTCGGATTCGACACTTCGAAAAACCTAAGGAGGGACCTCAAGTTCTGCCACGTGCCGCCGCTCGCACCGCCACAGGGCGGCGGCCCAGGAGGCCACACCACCGCACGCACCAATTAGCTCCAAAAATTTAACTAAAACTCACCACTTCAATACCAAAATAAAACTAGAAGGGTAGGGATTCGAGTTATACCTATTCAAGGCCCAGCCATAGCCGGAGTTGGTCAGAAATGCCTTGCAAAAATCTCGGGTTCGTCAGAAAAATCTGGAAAAGCTGCCAGATGCGTTCTCTGCATCTACACGTCACAAAATTTCTTAAAACTTCTAGAAACTCATCCTACAACGCAATCTACAAAGATTTAAGGTGATCTTCAAACTTACCTTTATCGGAGGCGGCGAGAATTTGCCGGAGTAGGATTTAAAATAGTGGGGGTACCATTGTGCAGAGAGAGAATGAGAGAGAGAGAGAGAGGTTTTTGCTAGTCGAAGATCGCGACTGAAGGGATCTAGGGTTTGTGGTGCACACCAAAAATGTGATGGCATGGTGATGATGGTGTTTTGGTCTCGGTGCCGATGAAGGTAGAAGGAGGACGAGAGGGATAAGAGGACAAGAAAGATGAGAGCTGAGAGAGAAGAGCTCAGGAGAGGGTTCAAAAGGGTCCAAGAGATTGGGGAGGAGAGGACACAGGGAAGAAGGGGAAGTGAGAAGTGGGCCCCACGTGATAGAAATTAGTAAAATAATAAAAATATCTAACTATGATGACCTGTCCCAAATTAAAATATATTTTATCCTTGAACGCGTGGAAATGACAATTTTACCCTCATGAGCGTTGTGATGTGAATGTATGTATATGGTTTAAATTATTGCCCTGTTGACAAAAAAATATTGATATTTGAGGTTACGAGGGTGACAAAAAATTGCATGAGCCATGCCATGCAGCCCAATTGGGACTTAGGACAATTTAAAATGCCCAATTCTGTTGGACACACATACACACGTGCAACCTTATTCCCTTCTCTCTCTTTTTCTCGAAAATTCTTTCCATCCGTACAACCGAGCCTTCACCCTTCAAACCTTCAAACACCATCAAAACACCATAAATCAAACTTCTAAGGACCACCTTTGGATTCCTTGCAAGCCTTCGAACCTAATCATACCAATTGTTCAAAGAAAGTATGCCGGGAACTCGAGAACTCGCGAGCTCCAGCAGGGTACCCTGCTACTCAAACGTGATCGTGGATCTTTCACAGTATTTTAAAGCTCAAAAAGGGTCCTAAATGTTTCTACTAGGATCCTAGGCTAGTTTTGGAGTGGTTAGAACATCGAAACTCTTGGGTCTGTCGAGTTTCAAGTTTGGCCGGTTGTGTTGAGCTATTTTCTAGCCATTTTCAATCGGTGTTAGGACTTCAAAGTGGTAAGATCATGTTCTACTCGTCCAAGGCTTCAATTTGATATAAATTTTATGAAATTTGGTTGAAAAATGAAGAAGATATTAAAGTTTTTCCAGAAACCGGCGAGTGCAGCAGTGGCTGGCGCCAGAATTCGGCGAACTATCGGAGAAAACAAGAAATATTCCACCAACTTTGACGGAATATACTAACGGCGTAAGGTAACACCATTAGTTTTTAAACGGTATATGCTGATATTTAACAGAATATTCCCTAACGTCATTAAGGAATTTGTCCGTGTTCCAAGCACGTGCCCGTGTGTGGCCGACGCGTGAGGGTGCGTGGGACTTCAGTAAATTATTCTAAAAATACGTGGATGCTCGTGGTGTTGAGTAGGGCACGATGGTATATTCAAACACCTCAATTAAGCAACGTATGAGAAGTTATTTCATAGTGATAGTTATGTGCTTAAAAATAACATTAAAATAGTTGTTTCACATATAGGTGAAACATTTTCAGAGGATGAGCACAGCCAGGCGAGACTTGGGGGTTACGACCCGGTTACATACCAGTGAGTGGGCTTTTGAATTTTATATATATATATATATATATATATATGCCTTATGTTTCCCATAAACTGTTTAAATGGTTTTTACATTTTAAATGCCATGTTGTATGCATTACATATTAAAATATGCTTTATTATAGCAGTGTATATTACTACTCGACGCTGTGGATGCTCAGATAAGCTTTAGGTGAGTATATAGCGATGGTTGTCATGGTAGTGTGTATGATTATGATGAGTTGCTTTCAGTGATTTATATCCTGCAACCCGGTGTTAGTGCTACGCCGGAGGGTAGGGCCTAGCCTTCACGTGATCATTCACCTCCCGCACCATATGCTCACCTTGGATCTAAGGCAGGTGCCAGCCTATTGTACATACCACATTAGGTAGTTCCAACTCGTAGATGACTTGCGATATTTCGCACAGCCTTCACGTGATCGTAGCACTTGAGCGTACTTATTTACACCTAGCATGTCGTACAGACCACATAGGTGATTCTGACTCGTGTGCAGGATTTGATTTGATTGTTGAGTTATTGATTCAGTCGTACAAGTCACGTTAAGTGACTCCGGCTAATATGTCACTTTATATTAGTGCAATTCACCTGGCTTACTTATTCATGGTTGAGATGAATTTCATGTGTATACATGGTTTGGTTATTCTCGAGTATAGTTTTCATATATGTTTACAGTATTATTTTCTGGGAAACTTATACAGGTTTTACAGTGAGGGGTTATTACATTTGAAAAAATAAATGGTTTTGAATGTTTTGTTTTTGCCCACTCACACTTTCTATTTTACGCCCCTCTAGGTTCTAGATAGAAGTTCGTGTCGGTGGCTCACGAGGACTTCACGGCGGTTCTGATAGACATCCACTAATGTAGGGTTTCTTTTATGATCTGTATAATTATTACTTACTCTTCTGGACTGCACTTCGGTACCTATGCTTTGGTTGTGTGTGTCTTTACTCTAATCACTTTCACTCATACTTATAGGCTAGTCTAAGGTAAGATAACTAGTGATTTTTATTTATTCGCATTTTCATATCATTACCACTTCCGCACAACACACATGGTTACGTCACCCTCACGTGACGGCCAGCATGCCTCGATTGAGGTCGGGGTTTGTCACTAACCCTTATATCTACAATAGTGAATTGACTACTTTGCCCCTCAACTTCGCAGTTCCGTAAAATGTTCATCGTAACTCCAAATTCAATTTTGAGTTGTGCCTATGTGTTCGTCCGTCAAGTACTACACGGATACGTCAAGAAAACAAATCTTACGTGACATGGCAAGACGGTCAACAAAATCAACATTTTTACCTTGAAGGGCATTTTCGTAAATTCACGCTATAGAATTATAAAAACTGAATTATTTGGGGACGGGTCATTACATTGTGCTACAAACCCAAAAATAAATTAAAATTCAACATCTTAGCAATATTTTCTCAAAAAAGAAAAAAAAAATTGCACGGTAAACAATTATACTTTTCCACACTAAATTTCGCAAATATTCTATGAAAATATAAGGAAATTATACTATGGTCTCATCTCAAAAAATTCCAAGAAATTCCCTGCTCTATCATTTTTCGTTAACTTATAATTCATGCAAACGGGATCAATTTATCAAAGGACGTATGATACACGTAAATGAGGTCAATTCATAAGTGCATTGAACATGACATATTGTGAATGGAAATAGATAAGCATATAAGTTTCTTATGTTTTCATGGCATGTGCACAAAAAGTTTCATTGGTGTTGAAAATTTTGTATGTATATAAGCATTTTTTCTCATCTTGTAGTATGCTAAAAGGAGCAAATAGCAGCATCTTCATAATGAATTCTCTAACTAACTTACACCAGACTTATGAATTCACTCACAACAAAATTTGAACTGAATTTTTTTTTTTTTAATTTTTTTTATCTTACACTATTATCTAATGAAATAAGAAAGGTCAAAAGGAGGGCAAAGTGACTTTCTTTTAGCACTAATAATAGTTTTTTTATTTTTTTAATAAACGATACTATCTATCCTAAGAGGGTGGGAGAGTGAGTTAAGGCTCACAATGGTGAATCATAATGTGGCTCATTGAAATTTATCTTTTGTAAGAATCGAACCTAAGACCTCTAACTTACAAGTGAAGAGGAATACCACTAGACCATAGTACTAAATGACACAATAATTGCTCTTTGAAAAACTATATATTTGATTGCATAACAATAAAGTCATTGTATGATTTATATTTAAATTAAAACTCATAAAGAAAATTAAAATATTTTAGGAAATATATTTATACTTGCAAAACATACAAATTTTACTAATCAACATTGAAACAATTGTGCATATTCCATGAAAACGTAATGAGATTATATTATAGTCTCCCACATGAAATTTTCAAATCTGTCAATTTTCGTGAACTTGTGATACACGGTAAATGTGTGAATTCTTCAATGAACTGTTGATACACGTAAATGAAATCCATTCTTAAGTTTACTGGAAATGACGAAGCCACCAAGAACATCAAAGTAGACCCAAGAGGAGCCAATAGCACACCAACACAAAACTAAAATATTCACTAGGAAAGACTCACAAATAACCTCATCAAGAAGCCTCTTATTGACAGAAATACTAAAATGAAAAATAAATATGCTATAATCCATGAGAAGAGAAAAATAGTAAACCTAGGAGAACGGGAATGGGCTGCCACTAGCCACACGCTAAAGAAAAGGGTCGGGAGCTATGAATTTTATAAATATAAGATTGGTAGAGGAAATGAGAGAGCCGCTAATAATAGTCTTTTGTGAGCCTAGTCAAATAAATGGTCCTTGTGGTCATAAAGTATTCAGAAGATAGCTCATATGGTAAAAAAATTCGGATTTAAACCCATGTGGTCTAAGTCTATTAGGATTTATGTTCCAAATTAGAACTTCTGTCATTCCTCCGTTCGTAGCTTGTAGGTGGGTCTCACGGGTAAGACTAAGATGGTCATTTCATCATTTCCATTGTAGATCTCCATTCAGAACAACCAAACGATGACATGGTCATTCCATTTCATCCCTTTAAAAAAAAGTACAACAAAAATTGAAGGGATCAATATATATCAACACTTATAGTTGGCACGATGCTTGCTTCTGGGTGGTTTTCTAGCACCAGAAGGCAAAATTTCTGGGTGAACCGAAATACTAATGCCACTACCACTACCTTCTAGTTTAGCTGCATTGATCAAAACCCACATTCGTAATTAATATAGTATTAATACCAAGATGATTAAATTTAAAATTTAAGTAATCAAATTAACAAAAGTTAAGTTTTTGTTATAAATTTGCACATACCAGGAGGATGCATTTTGAAGCCGACAAGCAGCAAGTACATAAAAAAAATAAAAAAAGGCTGCAAAGAGAAAAGCCCAGAACCAGAATTTGTTCCTGGCGATTCAACCGAGCCTTTTTCCTTTGCGAACAAGGTGAGTGCCGTGCTCACTTAGATACTTCAATAACGCTCCGATTATACCTCCCCTCATCTCCTCCGGCAACATCAATTCGTCGTCGTAGTCGTCGTCGTCGTCTATGGAACTGTTTTCATGGAGAATTTGGAAAGGATGAAATGGAATGACCGTTTCATCGTTCTGAAAGGATATCAATGGATGGGATGAAATGGAAAGGATGAAATCACCTTCTTAGTCTTACCGTAACTACTACCAGAGGAATGACAAAAGTTTTAATTTTGAGCATAAATCTGAATTTTTTTACCATATGAACTATTTTTCAAATACCTTATAATCACAAGGTTCATTTATCTAATTAAGCTTTTTTTTATATATTAGCATTCCAAGAATCCATGTTTTTGGCTTTTACTAATGTATTTCTAGTACAATTTTAATAAGAGTATTTTCGAAAAGTGTAAATATGAATTCTACACTAATAAACCTCATTTATTTTTGGTCTCTTTTAACCAGTGAAAATGGATATACTTATTTTTTTTATTCCACCTCCTAGATATGTAAATATACATTTCATTCACATGTTTACATTCGACCAAAAAAATTTTAAATTGTATATTTCTAGGGATTTTGCATCTTCTATTAGAAGATAAATTTTTTAATGTGTCTTATACGAGATAGTACACCGCATGCCATTATATAATTGATTAAAATTTTTATTTTGTTACGAATTTTCTTAGTTTAAATATGATTGTATAAATCCTATATTAGATTAGATTCTAATTATTCTTTCCTATATGAACTTGTACTCCTTAGGGATGAAAGAATTCTTCTCCCACTTATTACTATAAATAAATACACTAGATAGGAGGGAATAACACACACACACATTCTCCTACGATTTTATAAACACATCTCTCATCTCTCTCTTCCTTTGCCGTCGGCTCTCTCCTCTTAGTCAAATAAAATATGCTACAACATATTTTTCAAATGTTTTTCTGTTTATATAATAACACGTGTTATATTAATCCGTGCACTAAAAAATCTCTTATTAGAGATGCTACAATGGAATACCAGTTTGAGGTTGTTGAAATTATTTAAAAAGCAATTTATTAAAAAAATCTGTTGAAAGGTGAACAGTAATGTTTAATGTAAAAAAAAAAAAACAGTAATGTTGAAAGAAAATTTTATAATGACAATAATACCCCGGGTTTTTAATTACTGCATCCAATGTCCTCGCTTCTCCTTTCCCTTTCTCCTTGTTGTCCTTCAAATCGAAGGCTGACAACCTCCAATTACCTGGAGGTCGCCGCCGCGGCGGCAGAAGGAACCCAGACCTAGATTACGTAAAACTGTATAAGTATATGGGCTGGTATTTATCAATTAATCTATGGGCCGGTATTTGTTTAATTAATATATGGGCTGGTGTTTGTTCAATTAGACCATGGGCTTGTGTTTCAACATGACTTGGATTTAAGGTAAATTATTAGAAAATTTGCTATTAAACTATTTGATGGTCATTACTTATACATAATGTGAAGACGCTGAAGATAAAAAATTGAAGAAAAATGGGGAAGATTAAGATTCTTAAAAAAATGGTTAGATAAATTATCATCCAGACATTTCTATATGGCCTTGTTTGACGGGGTGAAATAGATTCGTCCTTAGAGATAAAATTAAATTAGCAGGAATTTGTAAGATAAAATATATAATTCATGTATAAAGATAGGTGAGATAACGTACTGAATTCATAATTCATTATGTCTTGTTCACTCCACATTTTAACACAGCAAACAACGAACTAGGCTGATTTTCTTTTTATTTATTTGTTATTAAATTTTGTAAGATCCATATGTGTGTCACATTCCCACACTAGCAAAAGTTTTGACTGGAAATATAACGGCAAAATTGATTTGCAGCACTCAATTCAAAAGGTTTTTTATTTCAAAACCACCTGCGTCAGTTTCTGGACTATTTGTGTTAATTTGAAAGCACGGCAAGACTATTTGTGTTAATTTCAAAAAAAGGTTGGTACTTTGAACGTGTGGTGTGTTGATTTGAAAGAACAGTAAAGCACGGTAAGACCGAAACATGTGGCAAGAAATTCGGTGTCTCGCCTTCCCAACTCGTTCGACCTATATATGTGCGCTGAGACAGAGAGTCGAAAACAAACAACGCACGTAACATTCTCAGTTTCTCATCAAACTATTATTTTACATTCTCTCTGTAAACCGATGGAATTTCGGTAGTCATTTTCATCACCCAAGAACAGATTACGTATTTGAATTAAGTTTTGAGTGTTTCCGTAATTATGTATGTGGCTTCAGTCGGAATGGGTGCTCTGAGAACGTCATTTCAAATGCTGTTTGATGCTGTAAAATCAGTGCAGGAGGAGAATACAATGTTCCAACACCTCCTCGGAGACATCAAATCCACACTGGACTCTCTACAACCACTCATCAAAGACATCGAAAAGTATAACTCCAAGGAGGGACTGCAAAATTATGCAATACAGATGGAGGAAGGAGCAAAGCTTGTTCAAAAGTGCAGCAAAGTTGGCGTCTGGAGAAAACACACATACACCAAGAAGCTTAATCAACTGGACGAATCTCTCCGAAGAGTGTTTGATGTGCTTAAACTGCAGGGTATGAGGGATGTGAGGGAGACGTTGGTTTCTTTGAAGAGTATCCAGACGGTGCTCTCTCGAATAGAGGAGAGTTTGAAGATGAAAAATAATCAGCCTGAAATGGTTAAATGTTCGTCTGCGGTGCCTGAACCGCCATCGGTTACAGTCGGGTTGGATTTGCCGTTGAAGGAGTTGAAGATGAAGCTCCTTCAGGATGAACAGGTGTCTATGCTTGTGCTGACTGCTGGTGGAGGATGTGGGAAAACCACCTTGGCTCAAATGTTCTGTCAGGATCAACAAGTCAAAGGTATGCTATTTATGATTTCAACTTTTGTTTTCGTTAAGTTTTACATCCTAGTTAAAAAGTAATACACCGTGTAGAGGATTATGCACGTAGAACTACGCGCTAGGGCCTATAAAATGTCCGTTATACTCCCTCCAAACATACACAGTAACCAAAATTTGTTAAAGAAAAACAACGAAGGTGACATGAAAATAAAGCGCACGAAGGGAATATAAGAAAGATTAGAAAGACCTAAATGGGCATGCCCAACAAATAACAAGTGGTAGTGATATGAACTTGACATGATTTTCTTTGTACTAAATGTAAGTTAAGCTGATGCCTTCCTCATAGAGTTAACAAGTCTTGCAATGAGCTACTGCTTGATTACTTACTTGATCTCAGAATTGCAGACATATCTAGTCAACCTTTTGTTAACACCTTTCTTACTTTCTGTTTGGATAGATACATTCAAGAACAACATCTTCTTTGTCAATGTCTCGAAAAAGCCCAACTTGGACCTTATTGTACACCAACTATATCAACGGAAGGGGTCCGAGCTGCCTGCTTTCAAAAACGAAGTCATGGCAGCTTACTGGTTGCAACAATTTCTGAAGGAATCAAGACAAAATCCTCTACTGTTTGTCCTGGATGATGTTTGGTCAGGATCAGAGTCCCTTCTTGAGAAGTTTGATCAATTCAAGTTTTCAAATTGCAAGATTTTGGTCACATCAAGATTTGCATTTCCAAGATTCGGTTATCCTTATCATTTGGCACCATTGAATGATGAAGATGCAATGGCTCTTTTTCACTATTCTGCATCCTTGGAGGATAAGAGCTCTTATACTTACGAAGATCTTTCGAGAAAGGTGATTTCTTAGTCCACAATACACACACACACACACACACACACACACACACACACACACACACACACACACACATATATATATGCTTATTTATGCCTCAGAAGAAGGTAAAGAAATAACGTTTGAGCATCCACTCACGTTAATGAACTGTGAAGAATGAAGTAAGAAGAATGAAAGACTAGACAGTTTACAATTTTATCAGCTTTATGAAACCATTTAGATGACTTTCAACAATTTAATCAAATAATAGTAATCATTTTGGATAATTAAATTGCAGATTATCAAGCGGTGTAAGGGATGCCCACTTGCCATTGCATTGGTTGGGAGATCACTTCGCGGCCAGCCTATAGAAATCTGGCAGAAAAGAGTAGTGGAATGGTGCAAAGGTTCATCTATTCTTGATTCTGACAAGGATTTACTTGCTTGCCTCCAAAGCAGCTTAGATGCCTTGGATAACGAAAAGGCTATCATCAAGGAATGTTTCCTTGATCTAGGTTCTTTTCCGGAGGACCAAAGAATTGCTGCTGCCGCTCTCATTGATATGTGGGCTGAGTTATATGGTCTAGATGAAGAAATTCTGACCATTGCCAACCTTCACGAGCTCAGCGCCCGAAGTTTAGCTAATCTTGTTGTCACAAGGTATGCTGGCTGCTCATAATTTTCTATTTCATTATGTATGCCGAACAAATCATTAAAGAATTTAGTATTGATCATCCAGGCATGAGAGGGAGGCGGATGGCTACTACACTGAACACTTTGTCACCCAGCACGACATGCTTAGAGAGTTGGCGATCCATCAGGCGTGTCAAGAACCAATAAAACATAGGAAACGTCTATTTATAAACATACGCGGGGACAAACTTCCTAAGTGGTTGACAGAACAAAAGTATCAAGCGATCAAGGCTCAACTGTTATCTATCTCAACAGGTTCCATCAATCTCTCTTTAGTAAATACTTGTACATGTGCACTCGGGACATGGTTTGTGTGCACACACACACGCTCATTCATACTTAAGACTTCAATAGGACTTCCACACATTAGGCTAATATCTTAAAGCTTATTGTTTGCAGATGGAGCCTTGTCAGGAAAATGGCCAAACATGCAAGCACCTGAAGCAGAGGTTCTAGTTCTGAATTTTCAAACAAAGAACTATGCCTTACCTGAGTTTGTGGAGAAAATGGATAAACTAAAGGTTCTAATACTAAAAAATTATGGTTTGTTACCTGCTGAACTAGATAATTTTGAACTACTTGGTTCGTTATCAAATCTTAAGAGAATTAGATTAGAACGTATTTCAATTCCTTCCATAAGAAAGGTCCTCAAACAGTTGAAAAGTTTGCAAAAGATATCTTTTTTCATGTGTGATATCGGCCAAGGTTTGGTCCAAATTTTAGATGCTCTGCCAAATCTAGTGGAATTGAACATAGATTATTGCCATGATCTGGTGCAACTTCCTGCCAACCTTTGTGACCTTGTTCACCTTAAGAAGCTTAGCATCACCAACTGTCATAAGCTATCTGCCTTGCCTGCAGACATCGGAAAGCTTGTAAATCTAGAAGTGTTGAGGCTTAGGTCATGTGCAGACTTGTTAGAGTTGCCAGGCTCGATTAGGAACCTTAAAGTTTTGAAATTTCTCGACATTTCCGATTGCTTTAGCGTGAAGGAGTTGCCCGAGGACATTGGTGCAATGTGCAGCATGGAAAAGATCAACGTGAGACAGTGTTCAAGACTGAAAGAGCTGCCTGCTTCTGTTATGGATCTTGAGCAGTTGAACGAAGTGATATGCGACGAGGAGACGAAAACTTTATGGGAACCCTTCTTACCATTTCTCACAAACATACGCATAAAGGTGATCAAAGAAGATATCAACCTAAATTGGCTCAACAAGCTTCCATCCTAAGGCCATGGTCATCCCATCAATGAGTGTTGGTGCAATGTATGCATCGTGATTGTATTTAATGTTATTTTTCCTTTGTAATTTGCTTCTATTTTATGTTTTATATGATTTAAAATAACATAGCAGTACTGTAGAATTATTGTAATTACTCACCATGGGTATTATTGTAATAACATGTATGCACTCCTCATTGTTCAACTCTTCATTGATTCTCTTTTAATTTATCCAATCATCAGGTGTTGGTGCAATGTATGTATGGAGAAGTGCATGGAAAGGAAATAAGAATTCAAAAAAAGTCTTTTGATTTATCCAATCAATGAGTTTTGGTGCAATGTATTAATCTATTGATTGTTTCTCCTCTGTCTCACTCGCTCTCTCTCTCTCTCTCTCTCTTGCAGCACCTCTCCATCCCCTAGGCCAAAACATTACTGTTTTATTTTGAGAGTAATGCTAAGGAGATAAAATTTGTAGATAAAATTTTACAAACTAAGTGATATCAAAGTTGATAATTGAATTAGGATCTAAACATTTTTTTAATACTATTTTATTTTAAAATATTTATGCTACAGCACAACATTTTTTAAAAGCAGTGCAATACCAAATCATATGTGCTAGAAATTTCTGTGTCTCTTCTCGCCTCCTAAGAGCGCGTCAAATGTCTTTCCCAGCTCTTTCGTTTTCTTTTGGGTGAAATTCCTTGCTCGTTCGTTAAGCTGAAACCGACAAACAGCTCACATAACATTCTGAGTTTCTCATCAATCTAGATTATTTTACACTCTCCGTATACCCATTCGAATTTCTCTTCTTCTTTCTTCAGCCAAGAACAGATTACCTAATTGAGTCAAGTTTTGAGTCTCTTTGTTTTGCTAAATATGTCTCTGGCTTCAGTCGGAATGGGTGCTCTCAGAACGCCATTCAAATGCCGTTTGATGCTGCAAAAATCAGCGCACGAGGAGAAAAAATGTTCCCACACCTCCCACCGAGACATCAATCCACACTGGACTCTCTACAACCACTCATCAAAAACATGGAAAAGTATAACACGAAAGAGGGACTGCAAAATTTTGCAATACAGATGGAGGAGGGAGCAAATATTGTTCAGAAGTGCAGCAAAGTTGGCCTGTGGAGAAAATACAAGTACTCCAACAAGCTTCATCAACTGGACAAATCTCTTCGGAGAGTGTTGATGTGCTTAAACTGCTGGGTACGAGGGATGCGAGGGAAAAGTTGGTTCCTTTGAGGAATATCGAGGTCTCTCGAATACAAGAGAATTTGTGATGAAAAATAATCAGCCTGAAAAGGTTAGGTGTTCGCCTGTGGTGCCTGAACCGCGGTCGGTTACAGTCGGTCCATGCTTGTGTTGACTGTTGCTGGAGGATGTGGTAAAACCACCCTACCTAAAAGGTTTTGTCAAGACCAAGAAGTCAAAGGTATGCTCTCTATGATTTCAACTATTTTTTGGTGAAGTTTTACATCCTATTAAAAAAGTATTACACTATATAGAGGATTGTGGGGCCTAAAAAGGCCCCCTACCCCCCCCTCCCAACATATCACTAACCAAAATCTTCATTTTCAATTGTGAGAACTGTGTTTCCTCAATAAATGTTGGAGCAACGTTTTTTTTATTTGTGTTGCATTGTTGTCTTTAATTTTCATCATCTTGTTGAATTTTTCTTGTTTGATTTCGTTCTTGGCTCTGTCTAATTTCTAAGTTTTATCACATCAATTTGTAATACTAGTTATATCAAACTCTCTTGAGTCATTAGAAATTATGTGTTCTTTATTTTTTCCTGTATAATTGTCATGTTATTGTTTTACACAAATAAATAATGTGTGATAATTTCTTGGATTGTACAAAAAAATGTGTATTTACTACGCCTAATACGTATGTATCTACAAGTTTTCTTTTGTTGCTTACTTTGGTATAGATGAATATATATTGAAACATTCTAAGTTAAGGTTTACTGTATAATGCGGACATACAATAAATGCCAATTTATATGCCCTTGTTATTGTTATGTCCTAGATATTACAAGGTTAAAATTGTAAAAGACGAATACTAGAAAGATTCTTTCAAAATTGAGACTCTCAATAGATTCTCTATCAACTTATGTTTTTGGCATTTTCGTGCCAATAATACATAACATTATGTAAAATATATAAAGTACCAGAAGATTCATAGAGAATTACATTTTGAGAAGAATCTCTTTAGCATTTCTCATTGTAAAATTATGATTAATAGTGCTCGACCGTTGTTAAAAGGAATGATTTATTAATCATTTAATGCTCATTGGTTCAAAACTTTTGTGCCTTTGCTTTTGTCTCCTTTCGAAACTGAACCTTCACAATTTAATGGGATAAGGAACAATATTTTTAATTGTGGCCAGCCTCTACTTGCAGTTAATTGGTGGGTGTCACCATGAAACTACCCAGAAATGGTGATGCAGTTTCCTGGTTAATTTCCAAGTCTTCCACCACACTCAATCAGCTATCGTTAAAGTCAACGCGCTCCAACTCCGAAATTTCTATCGAGCTTCAATTGTAAGTATTTCTATGCTAAAACCCAGGTAGTTTGGTGAAGAAAATATATTTTTGTTTATCCTGTTTTGCATGACCACCAACAACGTAAGAGAAAATTGAACTTCGTATTTCTTGAGTTGCAAATTCTAGAGTGTCTCACTTTTTCAAAGTTTCCGCTGTTTCTAATCTGTTGTTGTTTTCGGAAAGTGGCAAAATGGTCTGAAATCAATCCAGTTGCTGAATTGATCAAAATCTAATAGCCATTACATACTGAAAATTTGATCAATTCATTGTGGCAATTGGGTGAAAAATGATCATTTCGGCCAATTTTCGTAGGTTTTTTTTTTTTTTCTGTTGTAATAAATTTTAGTTTGAGACTTCTTTTGATTTTTTCTGATTTTAGTGTTGGGTTTTGTTGTTAAGAATCAAGGAATGGGTGGAGGAGCAGATGACCCTTTCAGATGGGCTGGTGTCGGAACAGTATTCAATGTGCTGTGTGACGTCCTCAAGGAGCTGACCACCAAGAATGTAATGTTTAAGCCCCTCCGCAAAGGCATCAAATTCAGGTTAGACTCTGTGCAACCGTAGTTGTTTTTTGTTTTTTGTTTTTTTTTTGGTCGAACTCTTTGCTACCATAGTTCTTAGATATAGAAAAATCCAACAAGTATTGGATCTTCCGGATATGGAACTAGGAAACTTAAAACATCATTTGGAGGAGGGCACAAGAAATTTCACAACTAAAAATCAATAAGAGCATGACATTTAGGTAGATGAGGGGTTTTTATTTTATTTTATTTTATTATTTTTCTAGTTGAGTTCTTTAAGTATTGTTATATAAAATTGTTTGAAACAAATAATTCTACATTAGAAAAGATCTATAGCTGATATTTCACCAAAAAAAAAAAAAGAGCTGATTTTTATTAATCAACATTGAAGTTTTTACGTATATTCTGTGAAAATATAAGGAAATTCACACAATCGGAATCAATTTGTCAATATATGTATAATATACGTAAATGAGATCGATTCGTATGTGCATGTTTATTAAACATGACAGCCTTTGTGAGTAGGAAAGCATATAATTTCCCTATGTTGATAGTATATTTTGTAGCCTATGTGAGTAGGGAAGCATATAATTTCCCTATGTTGATAGTATATTTTGTCATCTTCTAGTCAACAAAAAAATGGAAATAAAAAAGTAGCATCTTGTATGTGTGGGTAATGTTCGGGGGATCAAATTTCTAAACTAAATTTTGTAAACCAAATTATGTAGATGTTGATGATTGGATTATTATTTAACTGTTGATTAACGTGTTTACTTCTTATCGTTGACACATCATTTAGTTTGCAAACTTAATTTAAAAATTTAATCACTTTAACATCCTATAAGTATATTATGCTATGCTCCCTAATAAAATAAACAAGATTAAAAGGAGGGCGGGCAAAGTGGCTCAATTTTTTAGAAACTATATATTTGATTTGAAGAACAATAAAGTTATACTATACTTTAAAATTAAAACTCATAAAGAAAAGTATTATTTTTAAGGAAAGAAAATTATACAAGGACATAAAAAGTTTATTAATCAGTATTGAAATTTTGTGCATATTCTGTGAAAACGTAAAGATTATACTATGGGTACACCTAAACTTGTGATACACGTTAAAGGGGATGAATTCTTTATTGAAATTTTGATACGCGTAAATGAACTATTTGTAAGTTTATTGAAAATAATAAAGCTCACATGAGTAGGCCAGAATACAATTTTCTTGTGTTTTCATAGCTGAAAATAAGTTTATTTATTTATTTATTTTATTTTATTTTATTTTTTAGAAAACCTCGATGGTACGAGGGATATTTTATAGACAATGAAAAAAAAGTTACACCTAGTCAGAGGGGACATAAACCTTACCCCTCATAATACCAAGAAAAGGAGAAAAAGAACATGAATAAGAAGGGAGACATAAACCTTACCTCTCTAGAAACAAAAACAAAAATGATACGAGGAAAAAGGGGTGACATAAGACCTAACTTGTCTAAAGCCAAACCTAAAAGGTCTAAAACATGCAAAACAAGTCAAACAAGACCACCACAATGTTAGGAAAAAATAAGAAATGAAGACATACATGTATGGCAAGATGCACATTAGTTTGAGAAAAGGAAGCCATGCAAGCTTACATAGTCTGAAAATAAAGCAGCATGAGCCGACGGCGGAGGGGAGTCATGCCACACCAAAGTTGGAGAAGACAAGCACATGTTAGCAAATTTTATCCACAACAACATTTGCTTCACGATATATGTGAGAGGTGTAGAAGGTCATATTTCGAATGCGGTCCAGACAAATGGACCATTGTGTACGAAGAGGCCAAGGAGGATAAAATCGATTGATTGAAAAGTAGAAATAACACTAGAAGAGTCACTTTCCAACCAAAGGCAATGCCAACCCAACTAATATGCAAATTCAACACCAAAAATAATTGTTGATAATTCTACTAAAAAAGAAGTTGCGATGATCAATCCATTGGCAAAAACCACCAAGAAACTGACCATGGCAATCCCTGAAAACTCCTCCACATGCAGCAAGATTAGGATTTCCTTTGGACAAGCCATCTATATTGGAGCAAGGTTCAAATGCGATAGGTCTTGGGATCGAAACTGGGAGACAGACTAATGATCGAAAGGGTTTAGGGTTTAGATTAAAGACCCCTACGATAGATTTTTCCATGTCTAAATATGAAGTATTCTAAAATACCTAACTTTTTATTAATTTTTTAATTATTTTTATGTATGTAAGTCTAATTTTCTCATCTTCTAGTACAAGTTTTGTGGATATTCTACAAAACTGAAACTAAATAAAAAAATCAGCATCTAAGCACTATTTTCTCAAAAATAAATAAATAGATAAACTTGCATTAAGCCTATGAATTCACTCAAAATAAAATAAAAAAACATTGCATGGTAAATATAGGCGTAATTATATTAGCTATAACAAATATACTTTCTCCTAACACCCAATTTGTGCATACTATATGAAAATATAATGAAATTTTACTATGGTCTCCTCTCAAGAAATTTCCAGTTCTATCATCTTTCATTAACCTATAATTTATGCAAATGGGATCAATTTATTAAAAGACGTACGGTACATGTAAATGAGATCAATTTATAAGTGCATTGAACATGACATCTCATGTAAAGAAGAGAAGCATATAATTTCCTTATGTTTTTCATGGCATGTGCACAAATTTTTTTAAAGTTGTTAAAAATTTTATATGTATATAAGCATATTTTCACATCTTCTAGTATACCAAAAGGAAACCATATAGTGGCATCTTCACAATGAAATCTCTAACTTACACAAAGCCTATGAATTCACTCGCAACAAAATTTAAACTAAAACAAAAAAAATCATTTTACACTACTCTCTAATGAAATAAAAAGAAAGGTCAAAATGAGGGTAAAGTGAATTTCTTTTAATGCTAGTAACAGTTTTTTTCCCCCCCCCTTCAGAAACTATATACTTGATTGCATGAAAAATATAGTGTACAATTTAAATTTAAAACTCATAAAAAATTATACTATTTTTAGGAAATAAAATTATACTTTTTTGAGGAAATAAATTTATACTTACAAAACATACAAAATTTATTAATCAACACTGAAACTAAGTGCATATTCCATGAAGACATGATGAGATTATACCAAAGTCTCCCACATGAAATTATTAGCTTTGTCAAATTTTGTGAACTTGTGAAACACGCGAAATAGTTGGATTTTTCAATGAACTTTTGATATACATAAATGAGATCTATCAAAAATAGCTGCTTCAACTTCAACCACTCGAATTTTTTATATTCTTTTTTTATTTCTCATCAAAAGAATGACATCTTCTTTAGCTATCCTTAGCATGATATCGGGGAATCTTATTGCTGTTACTCAAACAAGCATGAAATGTATGCTTGCATATTCGTCTATAGGTCAAATTGAATATGTAATATTGGAATAATTGTTAGAGACTCAAATGGTGGATATGCAAGCATGATAACTTATATGTTGTCCTGTATTTCCATGAACTTAGGAACTTTTGCTTGCATTGTGACATTTGGACTACGTACCGGAATTGATAACATTTGAGATTATGTAGGATTATAAACAATGGATCATGTTTTGGCCCTCTCTTTAGCCCATGTCTCTTATCCTTAGAGCCGCTTTCGGCCCAGTAATCTTCTAGAATTTTTGTCATGGGTCGTCCAATCAACATGGGCCTTCCAATCAGGATCAGCCGAATCCTATTCCTAGGGGGATTGGTTTAGATAAGAACAGGATAGTTGAAACCTAGTGCAAAAATGAGTCTTAAGGCTAAAGATGCTGAGACTTAGGAGATGAATCTGGTTTGTTAAAGAGCTTGGTTCAAAGTCCTATTGGAGTTAGGATTAGCCGAGACCTAATCAAATTAGGTTGAGGAGTTCTAATCCAAGTATAATTCTAGCTCGGTCATGAAGTGGGTTCGCTACTATAAATAGAGAATGGAGTGCATAATTCAAGGCCCCTCCAATTCAACACACAAATTGTCCTGCGTAAAGCTTCTCAACAACCTTTGAGATTTTATCCTCTTCCCCTTTCTTTTGCTAACAAATCTTCAGCATCTTCAGTTTGGATAAACAGCACTGGAGCTGTAGAATCAGCCGATCAATGAGCACTTTCAGTTTGGATAAGCAGTACTGCTTCAAGATTAACTGGTTATTTATCCAAGTCTTGGTCGACAAGGATTTTCGAGTCCTTGTTGGTAGATGTTATCTCATTAGTCTTCTCGGCGAAGTAAGGTGTTACAGGTTATTAGGCTCGGCATATCGAACACCAAGTTATTTTATGATTAGATACTCGCAAATAAGTTTTAGAATTCGGCATTTTGACAGCCAAACCACATTTACCATCATGACATACATCTATTTCCAGTATTTGTGTCCATATAGTCTAGTACCAGTTCAGCATGCTCATACTCTTACGAATATAATCACCGTAACCGAACCCGGGGCTGACGATCGTGAACTTCGCAAGACTATAAGCCTTGTTTTCAGGATCTAGAACTCGAATGCCGATACGTGTTCCTTCCTCGACCACAGTTGCAAGATCAAGAAGTCAACAACGCGTTTAACGCCACATCAACACATTTTACTCCCCGGCCGAGCTCGGCCATCGAGTTGGCACACCACACATAATCAAATGACGTAGTTAGCTTATAAGTTACTCGACCTGTGCGCAACGTGGGCTCGGTAGTTTTTAAGGTCAACATTATGGCATACCCAGTAGGACCCAATGCTAAAGCTACGAAGGTCATGACCATTGAGACATGGTCAGTAAAAAAGAAAACATTCATGGGAAAGTCAACGACTGATCTTCTAGTCCAAAACCCAGGACAAGATGGCTTGCCACAGGCACATAATACTTCTACTACTGTGACACCTGAAGCCACAAGTGCAACACACCGAGAAAATGAAGTTAATCTCGGCGGTCAAACTCGTGATACAGAAATCCCTGCTAAAATGACAAAAGGCATTTTTGTTGAAAGATTAATGGAGGATTACGATGAAGACGGTGGTGAGGCTTCTGATCCATCAACTAGATCATTTTTTCGACGACGACTTGAAGAACAATCCCGACAGTTTGAGCAAATGTTCAACCGAGAGGTAAAAAGCATACTCGAAGAGATACGTGATAATAACGTTATACACAACATGTTGCTCAAAGTATTGGTTAATATAGCCCACGTAGGAGGACCCGCCGATCGTTCAAGGCAACCTTCATTTAAGAACAATCCCCTGCCAACGATACTGGTCGAGACAGGATCTGCTCAGCTCAAAATGATCGATTTAGAAAAAAAGGTGGATCAAGCAGTAGATCGGACGGATTTGACCAATGACCAGAAATAGCGTCTATTAATATGGTCAAGGTCCAGAGAATGATTGATTCGGCCTTAAAAAAAAGGCCGAAGTTTTCAAAATTCATTCTTCATTCACCCATATCTAGCCTTTGTAGAAAAGTTCGAATACCCAAGGGATTCAAAATTCCGGACTTCAGCCTTTTCGTTGAAAAGTCATCCTTGTTATCGTTAGAACACGTGGCTCGATTCACTAATCAATGTAAGGACGTTAACAGTGATTTCCATAAGCTACAACTGTTCAATTTCTCGTTGACTGACTCGAGATTCGCATGGTATATTAACCTCCCACCCAACTTCATCCAAAGCTGGAAGGAACTAATTGAGAAATTTCATAAGAAATTATATTGACTAGGGATAGACATGACAATATCTTCTTTGGCCAAACATGTTGAGCAATATGATTATTTACTCCGAGAAGAAAAGATCTCGAAGTCCCCATCCCGAGGAACAATCTACAAAAACCCTACAGTCAGTTATGCATCTGCTGAAGGCGAAGAATCCTAATATGCATATACAGACGCAGCCGAGATAGTGATCGACAAACTATACATATGCAAAGCATTGGCTCATGGTAACTCCAAGGATGCCAAAACCCGCTTGGCCTCTGAGGAAGTTTCTGCCAAAACATCGAAAGTCTATACTTTTGACATCACCAAGGCCGATGCCATCTTCAACCAGCTATTGCTCGCGAAAATTGTCAAGCTTCGGCCAGGGCATAATATTCTCAAGGTTGAAGATTTAAAAGGAAATATATATTGCAAATACCACAACTCGAACAACCATACAACAAATAATTGTGTCGTATTTTGCGATGCCATTCAGAGCTGGATCAACAATGGTAAGCTCAAGTTTCCTAAGAAACAAATGGTTGTTGATGCCGATCCTTTCCCTACAACGACTGTAAGCATGGTGGATGTTCATCTACCTAGGGATAAAGGAAAAGGAAAAGCCGAGTTCATTCCAATGCAATTCGTCCCTAAGTAGAACTTTTGGTCGCGATTGAAAATTGATTTATTTTCAAACGAGCCATCCAAAGATTTAGCAGGACCAGCTATTGTTGAGTCAATGTCGGACTCTAGCACATAGGAAAGTGACGAGCCGATGGTTTTATGTAGTCAATGTAAAGCAAACGTCACCTCTATTGAGCTGAAGGAAAAGTCACTTTGGGTTGAAATATAGCAACGGGTGCCCATACCTGCGGCAACATCCCAAAAAGGTGTTCGGTGCAGGCCAATTTCAGAAAGTTTTCGATAGGCTCAGCCCTCAAGTAGAAGAAAATAGGCCCTCTTTGGCTAGACGGCACCTTGATTTTGACGCGCCATTTTACAATGAAGATTATTATGCGCATAACACTAAAAATTCAAGTTCACCCATTTACCAACTCACCTTCAGACTACCTAAGCCACGTGACCAGCGCTGGTATACCTATAAATTCCCTACCGGTGTATATACTACGTTGTCCAAATCACAAAAATGTCAACGCTAGAGAATGAATTGTATGGCTCGCTGACAAGAAGCTTAAGATACCTCGCCCACCAAATGGCAGCCAAAAGAGACGGTCAGTAGCGAAGATAACCGACAACCTTCGGCAATCATGACTGAGTTACTTCAAGGAAAGAAGGTAATTGATCGTGATTTCGAAACCACAATTGAATAATCTAATAAGCGAGCTCATTTTTTGGCCTGGGGAAATAAAAGCTCACCTTGATCACTTCCGGAAGGAAACCGAAAGCAAACTCCCTCCGCTACTTACACAAGAACCGTGATAAAAGTTAGACGGAATCTCCACCCACCATTTCTCGGTAAGGCTTTAGAATAAATGTGAGAGTTTCACAAGAAGCATTCAACGAATGACTTATACGGCCTACCAAAGGCATGTCAAGAGGCTGTTGATCTAGCTCTAATTTGCCCCAACGCCGAACAGATCATTCAAAAGACCACGGATCCAGGGATAAAGGCTAAGTTCCAACATATACGCGAGGCTCGGGTTCTCGTCTTTAAGGTAAACCCATATACTGGTATCGACGCAGCCGACCTTCCCTTCTCTTTTGAGGACCTCCAATATTTGCGCTATCATTTTGAAGTTTTTTCAGCCATTGCCCCCTTCGATCTTATGATCGATGAAAAGGAACGCATGGCACAATTAGACATTTACTTGGACACGAGAGACGTCCGCATCGTGTATCAGGAATGGACTCTAAGGCTTTACAAGACCAAGTTCCAACGCTGAGCGAGCCAAAGGTTGAAACTCAGAATGAAATAGCTCAAACAGACATGCCACATGACCATATAGTCACTACAGTCGAAGATAGCCAAACAAGTGATGCCCATGAACAAGATACCTCACCAGAAAATCTAGAAGCCGAGGACCACGACCTGATGGGCCCTTCAGTTCTAGATAACATGGAAATCAACTTGGTCTATGCCTTACCTGCCGAGTTCCAGCCAACCACATCTCAGCCAAATTTCCTGGACGGTGACGTGGTTACCGAGGAAGCCACACAAGTCGATTTTGTGGCCGCCAAAGAGATCGAACAAGAAAGCAAAAAAAAAACAATTAGAACAACCCTTGTTGAACTATTTCCCCGATCTTCATCTGTTAATCTTTGTCATTTAAAGTCGTTGTATGTTATGGCTCATATTGAAGGATACCCGGTTTCCAAAATTTTCATTGATTGTGAAGCAACAGTCAACATCATGCTCATTTCTATCATGAAAGCATTACGTCGCTCCAATAATGAACTCATTCCATCGGGGGTAACCATGAGTAACTTTTTCAGCGACAAATCTTAGACCAAGGGAGTGATTCCCTTAGAGGTGACAATCACAGGTCGAAATCACATGATTTCGTTCTTTATAGTAGATTCGAAGACCGAGTATAATGCTTTGCTTGGTCAAGATTGGATCTACCAAACTGGTTATATCCCATCGTCTTTGTGTTAAGTCTTCATCTTCTAGGACGGCAAGTTGGCCGTAGTTCATCCGGCTGACAATCAGCCGTTCGAAACTAATATGATTCAGGTTTGCTATTATGATGATCACGTCAGCGACATCACCCTACAAGGTTTTAACGATGAAGGACGGCCGACTCGGATCTCAATTCAGAAAGCCATTGAGGTTGGCGTCGAGACTGTTCACTAGGATTCGACGAGACTCGGGTTGGTTGACCTAATCGCCAATCTTGATGTCTGATACCAAATAGGATAGACGTCGGGCCACGATTTCATCTACCATGGAATGACTGTTGGCCTATTGGTATATTATTTCTAAGCAACCGAATTCTGGCGTAAACTTAGTAGAGTTTCTCGCCGAATGAGACAATGGTCCAATCTTGTCACTTGACAAAGTCCAAGCCGCCCCAGCCGAGGTCAAAGATAGTCGGCCCCAAGTCAAAGATCCATTAGAAGAAATAAATGCCGGAACGGCCGATTATCTTTGGCCTTTATTTATTAGTGCTTTGCTGCCCCAACCTATGAAAACCAAGCTTTGTAAATTACTCGAAGAATTTAAAGATTGTTTTGCTTAGAGTTACCATGAGATGTTTAGTTTAGATCGAACACTCGTCAAACACGAATTACGCATCAAGGCTGGTTGTAAACTTTTTCGCCAAGCCCCTCGACGATTCTCGACTGAAGTTCAACTCGGCATAAAAGATGAACTCGTTTGACTTTTTAAAGCTGGATTTATTCAGACAGCTTGATACGTCGAATGGTTAGCGAACGTCATCCTAGTTTTAAAAAAAATGGTGTTCTACGTATTTGCATTGATTTTGGAAATTGAATTTTTAGACTTGTTAATCAACGCAACAGCAAACCACGAGATGTTGTCATTCATGGATGGCCATGCTAGTTACAACCAGATTTTCATTGCTGAGGCCGATGTCCACAAAACTGCTTTTTGTTGCCCCGAGGCGTTCTGGACCTACGAATGGGTCGTCATGCCTTTCGACCTTAAGAACGCTAGTACCACATATTAACGCGCTATGAATACCATTTTTATGACCTGATTGGCATAATTGTTGAAGTATGTATTGATGATGTTATGGTCAAATCGAATCACCGCCGATCATATTTAGAAGATCTTTGACAAACTTTCTTTCGAATGGGCCAACATAACCTCAAAATGAACCTCGCCAAGTGCACATTTGGTGTATCGACAGGCAACTTCTTAGGGTTCCTTGTACATCATCGTGGCATCAAAGTGGATGCAAATAAAGCTCGAGCAATCATTGATGTTCCACACCCGATGACCAAGAAACAATTACAATCGTTACTCGGTAAAATCAATTTCCTCCACCATTTCATTTCCAATTCGGCAAGGAAGATGAAAGCTTTCTCCACGCTCTTGAAACTTAAGGATTTTGACAAGTTCGAATGGCACGAGGAACATCAAGATGCTTTCACGCAAATCAAGATCTCTCTCACTACTCCACTTGTCATTGTGCCACCTCGACGCAGTAAACCGCTAAAGCTGTATATCTCGATGGCTGAGGAATCCATTGGTTGTCTTCTTGGCTCAACACCATTCTCCATATGGTTTTGGGGGCAATGACATCGAAATTAGCATAATGGAAACACATGATAGTTATTGGACGATGTATTTTGACGGCTCTAATACCTCGAGCTCGATCAGCGTTGGAATCGTCCTCCAGTCCCCTGATCATTACCGATGGTATTTTTCTTTTAAGCTTGATTTTGATTGCACAAATAATCAGGCCGAATATGAAGCCCTTATTATCGGCCTTAATGTCCTTCACAACTTGAGGGTAGCTCGCATGCTTATCCTTGGCGATTCAGTACTGGTGATTAACCAACTCAATGCGACTTTTGTTTGCATGAGTTGTACTCTGGTGCCCTATCACATGGTTGCCAACTAGTTAGCCGAATCGTTTGAAGGCATTACATTCAAGCACATCTCATAGGTTTGAAATACTGATGCAGACGAATTGGCTTAAATATCCTCCAAAGCACGACTCATGGGGGGCGAGCTAGGTCGGGTCATACCAATAGTGCGACGTCCACACCCGGCCTTAGTTAATCAACAAGTTCTCCAACATGACCATGTAATCCATACACGAGTTATGTCCCTGGCTTCGTTGTTGGAATGAGAGGATCCTATAGATGTTTGTGCGGTTGAGAGATGACTAGAGAAGATCAATTATGCACTATCTTGATAATCCTAATGGCAACCATGACCGCAAGACAAGGGTACATGCCACAAATTACATAAGAATGAGTTATACCGAAAAGGTGAAGACGATCTGTTGTTATTGTGTCTCGATCCACAAAAGGCCACCCAAGCTATTGCAGAGGTACACGAATGAGTATATGGGGTTCATCAATTCGGACGCAAAACACTATGGTTGATTCGCCGACACGGCTATTTTTAGCCTAGTATGTTGAAAGATTGCATTGAATATATGCGAGGATATGTATAATGTCAAATCCATAGGCTTGTATAGAGAGTCCCGGCCAAATTACTTCATTCGGTCACCAAACCATGGTCGTTCAAAGGGTGGGCCATGGATGTGATCGGCAAAATTATGCCATCTTCCGGATCAGCAAAGCATGCATGAATACTCGTTGCAATGGAGTACTTCACCAAATAAGTCGAAGCGAAGTCATACGCGAGTTAACTTCTAAAGAGGTCTGCAACTTTGTAGAAGAAAACATGGTGACTAGATTCAGCATGTCGGAAATGATCATCACGGACAACGACACGTTTTTTACATCTGACCGGTTTAAAGAATACGCAACGAGTTTGAAAATTCGACTCGATTAGTCTACGCTGTATTACCCACAAGCAAACGAACAGGTCTAAGCAAGTAATAAAGTTTTAATCAATATTATTGAGAAAATGATAAAAGAAAAGCCTGATATGTGGCATTTGAAGTTAAACGAGGCATTATGGGCATATCGAACTTCACTCCGATCAGCAATAGGGACGACCCCATATGCGTTGACTTATGGACACGACACGATGCTGCCGGTTGAGCTAAGCATAAACTCGTTACGAGTTATCGAACAAAGCAGTTTATTCAATGCTGAGTACAATCAGGCCATAAGGCAAGAGTTGGAAGACTTGGATGAAGCTTGGCTTGATGTTTATAACTTACTAGTGGCATAGAAAAAGATTGTCAAATGAGCTTATGATCGACGAGTTAGGATCAAAGACCCTAAATTTGGGAAATGATCGTCGAATAGGGAATGACCATTTGCCGTCCACAAAGTTCTAGGCAATGGGGCATACCACCTTAAGGATCGAACTAGCTTAGTCTATAAATTACCAATGAATGGGAAATTTTTAAAGAAGTATTATTCGATGCAAGAATTTTTTTTTTTCATTAATTCTCAAAAGAGGTACAAGAAACATTACAAAAAAGCCAAACGGCCTAGAACTACAAACAAAATCCTAAGAGGTTGAATGAAGAAAAACTTCAAGAGCGGCCTTCAGTTTTAACCACCTTACTTCGCCCATCGTGACTTCGACCTGCCTTGTTCTTTTATTAAGTTGTAGTTGCTGTATCTGCTTCGCGCCAGCTATGTATTCCGCCAGTAGAGGTTTATTCGACTTGAAATCCTTTTCAAGCTCCGAAGCAACGACCAACCTTTATGTTGAAGTTCAGCGATTTGACAGTCAAGGTCTGCCAGTCGTTCATTCTTTGCCTTTATTGCCTCGAGCTCTAGTCGGATAACTTTATGAGCGACCATTGCAGCATTGAGGTCATCATCCGCCTAAAAAACCCTCTAAAAATAGTGAAGTATTATTGAGTTCGCTCTAGGACATTGGACAGGTGAATAACACTCTAGATGCTCAGAAGGTTGTCGGTTGCAAGGTCATTCAGACATTCTCCTATAGAGTCAAGGCCTTTGCGTTGGAGGATTTGCGAGGCCGAAAGAGACATAAGCTTTTGCAGCTTGGCGAAAGTGCCAGACTCGATCGCAGTTGCAGAAGGCTCAACCACAGTTGTTGAAGGCCTAAGCATCCCAGAAGTCTTAGAGATGAAAGAGTCGAGCTCGAGTTCCCTTGAAGGCTGCACAAAGAGGAATTGTTAGGAAAATGAGAATTCAAAAGGGATGGCTGAAAATGAAGTGGTGCTAGTCCTGCTGAGATGAGACTTCGGCTATGTCTGCTGGTTCGTTGCTCGAACCCAGAGAGCTTAATGGCCGAGCCTAGTGTTTAAGACAACCTTTTAATTTGTGCAACTGATGAAGGTTATCTACATTTGATGGCAACTAAGGTGGCCAGGAAATATAAATAAGGCTCTTTGGCACATAGAATTTTTTATGAAATAAGCGATTGGGCTGGCATTTAATGTTTTTCTTGGTTTAGAATTCTAAGGTTGTAAATTAATAAAAGAAAATGATTAAGCTTTACAAAATTCGAAGTGACCTCGTGAGGAGGAATGCTAAGATTTTGGTCCTAAGGATGAACCAACGTCTTTACTGTAGCCTCCGACTCGACTAAATGCGCCACTTCAGGCCCAAGACCTACTTCGATCGAATGAGGGTCGACTTGGCTAGCCGCCTCAACCGTCGGCTGAGGATTGGTAGTTGGTAGTTCGGCCAGTCCAATGTGTCTCACCAGCAAGGGTGCCTTGCTCTCGTTCTTCTGTTAAAATGATAGAACACTAAAGGAAATTGTTATACCTTTTCTTCTAGGATGATCATTGGAGGTTTCTTTGGATTAGGGGGAAGGTCCTTCTTGGCTGTAGGAGTTGTCTTCTCCAAAGTAGCAATCGTTGGGCCGACATTAGCATGAGCAACGGTCGGTGCCAGAGTTGCAAGTTCCTTAACAATCGGGGTGATGACCAGTTTGATCACGACAATGGCTTGCGTGGTAGGTTGGACCGCGGTCGTCTGGCCTGTGGTTGGGACCGTCAGGTCTCACAGTACCATTGCCAAAACCTAGACAACATGAGAATGGATAGGGGCACTAGGAGTTATTGTTCCCGTGGTTTGATTAGAGATGACATGAATTTCCCATTCTTCCTCCCTTGCCTTTTTCTTGATGCATTTTTCAAGTCAGACAATGTTACCAGTCTTCTCGACCTCCGGGCGAGGTTGTTTGCTCGGTCCAGTTGGCGTAGCAGGGGCCACTGCTCGAGTTGCTTCGGTCGAGGGAGATACGACAGTCGCAGCCTTCTTGAGAGGAAGGGCGAGTTTCTTCTTAGCCACGACCATTGAGACCACATCAGCCCGTTTTATTAACCGACCACCTGGAAAAACTAAGCTTAAGTCAAAACGAAGTTGAAATAGACAAAGTTGAGGAGAAATAACAGAGAAATGAAGAGATGTAAACATCTCACCAATCGGCCAAGGTGCTGGTACAGTGGGTTTTTGGAGTGTTGGACCGAAGGCGGAATTTAGTACTTCGCTATTGGATTTTATTCTCAGCTTCTTTGCACTCCCTTTTCGAGGAGCCAGAGATGCGTTACCAACTCAAGAGAGATCGAAAAGTGAGGAGTGGCACAAGACGACCTTGGAGGAAGCCTAGTTGACGAGCTAGAAAGTTAGGGTGATAAACTTCCCAGCTAGCCCGCTGAGCGTCGCAACCAAAAGGAAGGTCGCGAACTAAGGTGAATGACCTCCAAGACCGTCGAAGGTCAGCCTCTTCTACTTCCTCCCAAGCTGAAGTTAAGAGTGTGATTAAAGATGGGTATTTCTGGCGGCGGTAGACCAGAAATTCGTCGTTTGGCAGATTTTCGAGGCCGATGAAATACTTGAAGATTCCTTCGACCGAGTGAGCATGAAAGCGGCATAAGGCCAATTAGAGACTCATCGCTTTGGAAGAATTGAAGCTTAGGATTTCTGGCCTCAGTGTTGAAAAAATAGACATGCAACCAAAGTTGGAAGACCCAGTAGGTCGTTCTGGTGCGAGTCAATTTTTCCAACAGAAGCCTCGGTTAAACACTGGTCGATGTTGGCAAGGATGGCCATGCTAAGGGCCATGACATGGCCACTAGCTAAAGCTTTGGCCACTGGCATGTTTTTGGCCAAGCACTTGTTTGACTTGGTACAAAAGATGAACTTATTGTACCAGTAGAATAAAACGACCTTATGCTCTTATTTCTTAAAAGTTTCTCCCTCTAAGCCGGCAAAGTGGGTGATAAGAGTGCTGTAGTTGAAGAAATTTTTGTGCAATTTTTGCACGTCTTCTTTCGACAGCTCTTGATTCTTCTTTAACAAAACTTCGACAACCCGCTCGTTGAAAATTACCTTCAGGTCTAAGTCGAATTCGTACCGAGAAATAGTATCGTCGATTGGGAGACCAGAGGGAAAGGTGCCAAGTATGGTCGTGATGTCCAGCACGAGTGAACCAATGGGACGAGAGGAATGATCATGGTGTTGGTAGCCGAACACCAAAAACTCAGGGCGACTATCAGGAGCTTTCGATCCATGGTGATTTCAAAGGTCGAGAGCTTAATGGCATTAAAGATGCCTAGAGTCTTCCACTCGCCACCAAAGTGTTGTTCCATTCAAATGACCTAAGCAGCCTCAGTTGCAAAGGTCGAGGGCCAGGCTTTTTGGGGTTTAGTCGATTCCCATTTCGACCAGTCGTACCCTTAAAGCAAGGGTTTCAGACAATGGGCCTTCAGCATTTCAGTGATGACTTCTAGGACGTCATCATTGAAAAGTGGGCCGAGGATTTGGTGGGAAGCACTCGAATCACCATCAAATCGGAAGGTTTTGATGGTATTCCAATCAATGAAGTATCAGCACTTGTCGCATTCCTCGGCGAGCTTGGTGATAAAGGTGTTGGTAGCTATTGATGAAGACTTAAAGGTTTTTCGGGTTTCAAGATTTGGTTTCTTTTCTGGGTTGAGAGCAAATGGCAAGAAATTTTGGAGATTTGAAAACGTAAAAGGTCAAGTGAATTTGGGGTGAGTATTTATAGGCGTTTGGAAAGAAGATCAACAATTTAATTTTAAGGAATAAAGGGTAAAATCAACTGAAGATTTTTGTAATCATTAGATATTTGAAAATCCAGGTGAAGAGGCTGAAAAGCACGGGGATTTAAGTTACACGATTGTGTGTAACAGCGAAATTTATGACGAAGAAACGTTTCGGTGTTTGAATGCCTCGAACGTAGGGGCACGCATGATTGGAGATGGACATTCGTAAGGAGAAGATGCCACATGTCGAGTTATGCATGAATAAGACTGAAGTGGGAGAACGTAGGAGTTGCCACATGTCAAGCGGCGCAGCATTGTCAAGGAAATTATGGGTGGAAGACCATACTTCGTAAATGCGTCTGAATGATTGGAGTGTTCGAGGTTTGTAGTGTTCTTTGGATTTTCAAAAGGAATATGTTGAGGTTTCTTCGACAGAAAAATCACTTCTTCAAGGTCGAGGCTTGGCTAGAGATTGTTGGTCGAAGACCTTAGAAGCAAGGAGATAATGTTTGGGCCGAGCTTAGAGCCGCTCTGGGCCCAGTAATCTTCTAGAATTTTTGTCATGGGCCGTCTAGTTATCATGAGCCATCCAGTCAGGATTGGTGGAATCTTATTACGAGGGGGATTGGTTTAGATAAGAGCGAGATAGTCAAAATCTAGCATACAAATGAGTCTTAAGGCTAAGGATGCTAAGACTTATGAGATGAATTTAGTTTGTTAAAGAGCTTGGTTCAAAGTCCTATTGGAGTTGGGATTGGCCAAGACCTAATCAGATTAGGTTGAGGAGTTCTAATCCAAGTACAATTCTAGCTCGGGCATGAAAAAGGTTTGCTACTATAAATAGAGAAGAGTGCATAATTCAAGGCCCCTCCGATTCAACACACAAATTGCCCTCTGCAAAGCTTCTCAACAACCTTGGAGATTTTATCATCTTCCCCTTTCTTTCGCCAACACATCTTCAGTTTGGATAAATATCACTGTGAAGGCAATCGGCGATATCTTCAGTTTGGATAAACAGCACTGGAGCCGTAGAATCAACCGATCAAGGAGCACCTTCAGTTTGGATAAACAGCACTGCTTCGAGACCGACTGGTTATTTATCCAAGTCTTAGTCGACAAGGATTTTCGAGTCCTTGTTGGTAAAGACCATCTCATCAGCCTTCTCGGCGAAGTGAGGTGTTATAGGTTACTAAGCTCAGCATATCGAACATCGAGTTGTTTTATGATTGGATACTCACAAGTAAGTTTTAGAGTTCAGCATTCTGATGGCTGAACCACATTTACCATCAAGACATACATCTCTTTCGAGTATTTGTGTTCATATAGTCTGGTACCAGTTCAATGTGCTTATACTCTTACGAATATAATCACCGTAATCGAACACGGTGTTGATGATTCGTGAACTTTGCAAGATTAGCAGCCTTGTCTTCAGTCTCTAAAACCTGAAGGCTGAGACGTGTTCCTTCGTCGGCCGCAATCGCAAGATCGTGAAGTCAACAGCAAGCTTAACGCCACATCAACACATTTTACTTCCCGGCCGAGCTTGGTTGTCAAGTTGGCACGACCCGCACATAATCGAATGACGTAGTTAGCTTATTAGTTATTCGGCCTGCGCGCCACGTAGGCTTGGTAGTTTTAGGATCAACAGCTCCTTACGAGCATTATGTCTATTTACTATTATCTAAAACTAATCAAGTTATTAATGATTCAACAAAACAAAGAAATAACCCTTCACGTGAGTAGTGTTAATAGGTGCCACGACGTTGAAGTAACCCATTTAGTGATGATACTGTAGCAAAGGTCTTGGGGAAATATAGCTCGACGTCAGAACGATAAAAAGTTTCACACCTCTCATTCTTGTTACTTTTTCAATACGGAAAACAAAATTGAAAATGAAACTTAAGTTTGAAAATGACGAAGCTTGTGTGAGCAGATCAAAATACAATTTCTTATATTTTCATAGCATATGCACAAAAACTTTCATGTTGATGAATAAGTTTATTTTTTATGTATATAATTATAATACTTTTTCATCTTCTATTATAAGTTTTGTGCATATTCATGAAACTAAAAAAATAAACAAATCAAAAAAATCAAAAAGTAGCACCTTCGCAATATTTATTCATGCCCATAAATCCACTCGCAATAAAATTAAAAAACGCCGGCCTAATCATATTTGTTAGAAAACCAGGAGGATCCTCTTTGTGAGGATCTGGAGAATCCTCCAATCATATATGTACATTGTACATCGTGCAGTTAGAAACCATTGTAAAATTTTTTATTTAAAATTGAATATGAATAGTACCTGACAAAAACTGACCGCACGATATACGATGAACGAATATGATTGGTGAATCTCTGGGATCCTCACAAAGAGGATCCGGCAAAGATCCTCTCTCGTTAGAAAAGATATATTATTGCTTTAGCATTAAGATGTTGCCCCAAGGCATTGGCGAAATGAGTAGTTTAAAAATGATCAACAATTAGTCATTTAGTATTGCAGTCTAGTCGTATTCATCTTCACTTGTAAGTGAGAGGTCTTTCCAAACTTGTGAGTTTAAGGGAAATTTAATAACTAATCAATAAGTTTAATTTTTTAACTTGTTTTTTTTCTTTCAGAGGGAAAATGTGGTTTGTTTCTTTAAGAGGGAAAATGTGGTTTGTGTTTTTAATGGGAGTCTTTAAACTTTTCTGTAACATAGTTTCACAATCAATCAATATACAAAGTTTCTTGACTTCTTGTTCTGAAATTCTGTATGTGAATCCAACACCACAATTTGATTCATGTTCTCCCAAAATAATTTTTAAAAGAAAAAGAACCAAAAAAAATGGTTGAAGAGTCTATGTAGGATAAGAACTTTCGTGTCACGAAATCAGACGTTAATCGTGTCGTGCGTAAGTTTTTCTAGTATCTAGTATCTATAGTCACGTATGCCCGTCAAGTTTCCTGAGCTGTTCATATATAATCTTGATGCATTCCCATATCTAAAGGAATTGATTGTTATTGACTATTGCGAGGAATCGGTCTCAAACTATGTATTCCAACAAATACAGTTTGATTAGTCTCGTTCAAAAGTTTATTAAAGTTTTTGTAGTTACCTTACGTGATCAACTTTAAATTTATTTTCCTTGAAGTTGTCATTGACAAAATAGACAACGCAACTCAAAGGGAGGACAAAGTGGCCTTCTTTTAGTGCTAATACAAATTCTTATAGAAACTATATATTTGATTGCATGAACAAGTTCAATTTAAATTTAAATCTCATAAAGAAAAATATATTTTTTTTAGGAAAGAAAATTATACAAGACATAAAAAGTTTATTAATCAACAATGAAATTTTTGTGCCTCTTCTATGAAAATATAAGGAAATTGTACAATGGTCTCCTCACAAGAAATTCTCAATTCTATCATTTTTCGTAACTTGTGATACACGCTCAGGGAGATGAATTCTTCAATGAAATTTTAATACACGTAAACGAGACCTCTCTGTAGTTTATTGAAAATGATGAAGCTCAAGAATACAATTTCCTAGTGTTTTCGTAGCATATGCAGACAAACTTTTATTGGCTAGAATAAATATTTAATTCCTTTCAATAATCAAAACACCGCGTTGAATAATTAATTGAAATTATTGAAATAGGTAAGTGTTAGAGTAAATGTAGAAATATAGAAAATAAATTGAACAATGACTTTGAAGTACGACTTGAATCATTTCCTAAACGTGTTATTTGCCTCCACTCGAATGAGTTTGCAAAAGGGTTTTTGGCAAATCACTTCCAGGATACAACAAAGTATGAAATATTTGATTAGCAAAACCGAATTGTATTCCCTTAGAAATAACTAGAAAGAAATTGTATGAATGTGATGGAGAGAAGAGAGAGCAAGGAAATTGTGTAGACGACAAATTTTTCAATGAATTTCTTTTCTAACAATTTTACCAATATATAGGGGAGATTGCACATATCCTTTGGTTTTGGATATGCCTTCTTGGTATGAGATACATCATTTGGTTTTGGGTATGCCTTCTCATCATGGGATACAACTGAATTAATATTACAGCAATATGCTCAATACGCATGTCTGATGCAAAGCGTCAACCACCAAGGGCTATGTCATTTTTAGTAAACTATGCACTAATCAGACATGGATTATGTCTTTTAGCAAAGTTGAAAAAGTCACATTGCTTTAATCAGACGAAGAGCAACTGTTGGGCAAATACCCAACTTCTTCCACACGAACGTGTGACCTTTCCTTTAATGTGATAAAGGCCAACTGTTAGGCAAATGCCCAACTTATGCCACCTAACTTACACAGAACGTATGACTTTTCCTTTGATGTGATAAAGGCCAACTGTTAGGCAAATGCCCAATACACAGAACGTATGACTTTTCCTTTGATGTGATAAAGGCCAACTGTTAGGCAAATGCCCAACTTATGCCACCGAACTTACACAGAACGTATGACTTTTCCTTTGATGTGATGAAGGGCAACTGTTAGGCAAATACCCAACTTCTTCCAACAAAACATATTAATGTATTATTAAAATATTCAACAGTAAGAACCTTAAAGGTAGTTGCATGGTAGTTTAACATTTGGTTTTCTTTTACAATTTCTTCGAAGTTGGGAATGGAATCATCAAAAGAGAACAGGTCAAAGGTTTGTTGAGGTCACCCACTACAGGACCGTCAACACGCTTTCGTTATGAATAATATTTTTGTGGTTGTTGTTGTCTTGGTCGTCGTTGTCAGGACAACTTTTCAATTGAATACCCTACCGTTTTCTTGGAACTGATTCCTCCGGAACCACAAGGATTTGAGTTTATTAATCAATTAATTTGGACTATTGAAATTTGATTCAACGATTACAAATAGAACATCATTTTAAAAATTATAATAATTATAATTGTTAGATCAAATTTCAATAGTCGAGATTCATTAATTAATAGGCTCAGATCTTTTGAATCTGGAGAGATCCGGTTCCCATTTTCTTGACCCCGTTTTGCGCGTTAAACAGAAAGTCCTACCAAATGAAACGGTAACTCCAACAAACGCGGACATGAAATATTAAAATATGTTTGATAATTATTTAGTTTTTCTATTCTGGATTTTAGTTTAATTTAAAAGCTAAAAGTCACAAAAAGATTTAAATATTTAAATATGTTGGGTAATTGTTTTTAAATTTGACAAAAAAAAAAAAGTTAAAAATTGAAGATGAAATGGTAATCAATCAGCCTCATAACTTTCAGTTAATCAATCGGTCTTGTAGCTTTCAATTTTCAATTAGCCTCACAATAAGTGCAAACAAAAACTGAAAATGAAATGATTAGAAAACAATCCCTAAATTTTCTAAAGGCTAACTTGGCTAAACTAGTTGCCACAACAATGATGGATCTAAGAATGAAACAAACATGATAATAAGCAAAGAAACGCATCCAAATCTTGAAGTAATCCAAACTCAAACTCGAAAGACTAAGATGGAGCTCCAAAGCTAAAGAAACTTCATGCATGGTGAAATTGTCAAACAATTCGCAAATAATACGCAAAAAAATTGCAATATAATGAACATGAAGACACTATTTGACAATAAGCAATGTCAACTCAAAGAAGAACTGGTAACGAAACAACTAGTGTATGCCCATGTTGATGTTGTTATCAACACCATCGCTGAAGTTACCAAGAACAACAAAGTAAACCATAGAGGAGCCAATAACACACCAATAAAAATAAAATAAAATACTCACCAGGAGAGACTCACAATATCCACACCAAGAAGCCTCTTATTGACAGAAAAACTAAAACAAAACTAAATCTATGCCAAACCATGAGAAGAGAAAAATAGTAAAGACTAGGAGAAGGGGGAGGGGCTGCCAGGGGCCACAAGCTGGAGCAAAGGCCTGTAAGCTATAATTTTGGAGATTGAAATTTTGGCAAGGGAAAGGAAAAGGGCGCTAGTAGTAGTTTCTTACATATTAGTATTCTAAGAGCCATGCTTTCGAGTTTTACTAACAAAACATAAAGCAAAAATAATTGTATATCTACGTCTTGGTAATTCATTTGTAATAATTTTAGTAGGAATTTTGTAAGTCCTGAGTGGTTCATGTATAATGTTTTTTTGTAGTACATTTTTAATCATTAGAGAGCTTCCAACAAAAGAGGCTCTAATTGAGTATCATTATGGGGGTGAGGTTGTTGAAATTATTTAAAAAACAACTTATTAGATGTTCAAAATCACCCGTTACTCACATGCCTCACCAACCACTTAGTACTACGGTTTAGTGGTATTTCTCTTCACTTGTAATAATCTTAGGTTCGATTCTCATCAAAGGTATATTTTTACTACATTATTGATGGCCATTGTGAAGTTATGCTCACCTCCTTCCCTTAATGTAGATACTATCATTTGTTAAAAAAGAAAATATATTAAATAAAATAAAAAAAAAAGATGTCTCACTAATAGGAATGGGCACTTTTATCAACATTTTAGTAATAAATCAATAATCAACTTCCATGTTCTTTAGTTTCTAAAATTATGTCTCCAAACTTAATCTCTCTAGTATTATCCCAAGAAAAAGCAGAAGCAGGGTAGGAGATGCTTCTCAAAATTCTCGACAAGAACGACTTGCCTTGTCCGCCGTCTAGCTAGTTTTTTAGGGGTGTTGTGGGGGTGATGTTAGACACTTAGTGCAACGTCTAGTATTCTCACAACCTCCTATGTTTGTTTGTTAGTTATGCTTTCCATTAGTCTCACTGTCTAATTTCTATGTTCAGACGAGAGCAATCCTAGGATGGGTGACCCACTTGGAAGTTCTCGTGTGAGTTCCTAAAAACAAAACCGTGAGGACGTGGTCGGAGCCCAAGGCAAACAATATCGTGTTGTAGCGGAGTCGAGACTGGGATGTGACAGAATGGTATCAGAGCCACTCTGCCATGTGATGCGAGTGTGCTAACGAGGATGTCGGACCCCTAAGAAGGGTAGATTATGACATCCCACATCGACCAACGGAGAGGGGGTGATGTGCCTTATATGTACATGCCCAACTCCATATAGCACGAAGCCTTTTGGTAACTCACTAGCTTCGAGTTCCATCGGAATTCCTAAGTTAAGCGAGTTCGGGCTAGAGTGTGTCTATTTCATTTAAGAAACAATGTGTCTATTTCATTTGGATCCAGAAACAGTGACTTAGATTTTAGAAACAATAACTTAGATTCTAGTGACTTAAATTTCAGAAACAGTTTATTTTTACTGTCCAGAAACAATGACCCATCATTATTATTGAATAACATACAGATCTCAAATTTATTTTCTAGAGAAACAAACGATGAACTTCACTAACAAAGAAAATTTGAAAAACAGTGTCTCGAATACATTATGAATAATAATGACGATCATATTTCAACCAAATAATACAAAATATAAATTAAATAGCATGAGGATCTATATTTTTGTTTCAAAGAAAAAGAAGAAGGTCTGCAAAACAACGATGAACTCCATTAATGATGAAAAATCTGGAACTCAACCTAAAAATGTTAGGGGTAAAAATGACAAATCATAATTTATTATAGTTAGGCCATTTTTAGTTCAACTACTTTAATATGGATTTTGTACTAATTATTAAACAAAACTTATAACATGATTTTTTATTAAAACTAAAACTTTTTAAACCATTTTTATTAGTTTTTCTTAAAGTTGAATGAAATTTCATAATGACAATTATACCCTTTTCGTTAGTTTTATTTTTTAATTATCACAGCTTCCCTTTTCCTTTCCCCTCTCTCCTTGTCGTCCTTCAAATTGAAGGGTGTCGACCTTCAATTACCTGGAGAAATCAACAATAAGCCATAATTCCTTGAATGGATTAGAGTATGCTCTGCTCGTTTTCTGCTGAGTTTTCTTTAAATCTTGATCTTACAGTGCTCACATGGGAACAAAGAGAGAGATTGATGGTTTATAGAAAGAAACAAGAAGGAAAATGAAATTTGAGCTTTGTGTGGAAGAGGGAAGGTGAGCGAGACTGCATGCGACGAATCCATTGAGTTTCGGACTTCAACTGGCGTCGTTGTGGTCTGATCCGTCTGGGTTATGGAGATCGGACATTGGAGCTCCTAGCTAGCGACAATTTGGAGCCGTAGATCCCATGAGAAATTGAAATTTTGGGAATGGCTATGGGGAAACGGGATGACAGAGAGAGATTGGGTGGTTAGGATTGTGCCTTGGGCTGGGAGGTCGTGGGGGCGGCGGAAGGAAGGAACCCAGACCTAGATTATAGGTAAAAGTAGGAGACGGCGTCGGCGGCGGCGGAGGCGGCGGAAAAGGGGGTTTCTGCGAAACCGAAAGATTTAAGGTAAAATTATTAGAATTTTCCTATTAATAAAAATGGAAGATTATTAAAAAAAAAGTAAGTTAATTTTTTATTCAAACATGGTAATTTTTTTTAATCATTTAATAGTCACTGTCAATTTATATAAGAATTGGAACGCTTACTTTTACTGTTTTATTTTAAGCTATTTATTCGACAGCACAACATTTCTTTATAAAAGGCCAAGGCACTCTAAGTGGTGGAAAATTCGGCGTCTCTTCTCGGCTCCTGCAAATGTCTTTCCTCGCTTCTTGGGTGTATTTGCTAACGTCTGTTCGTTGGGTGTGTATATATGGGTGCTGAAACCAACCAACGGACAGCTGGAACCAACAAAAGCTTACATAAGATTCTCAGTTTCTGAGCAAACATAGATTATTTTACTCCCTCTCCGTGTGTCCCATTCGACTTTCTGATCTTGTTTCTTCAGCCAGGAACAGATTGCCTAATTGAGTTGAGTTCTGAGTCTCCTTGTTTTGCTAAGCATGTCTCTAGCTTCACCCGGAATAGGTGCTCTCAGAACGCCATTTCAAACGCTCTTTGACGCTGTAAAAGCAGCGCAGCAGGAGAATAAAATGTTCCGACGCCGCCTCCGAGTCATCAAAGCCACGCTAGACTCTCTACAACCACTCATCATAGACATCGAAAAATCTAGCCCCGAAGAGGGGCTGCAAAATTTTGCACTACAGATGGAGGAGGGGGCAAATCTTGTTCACAAGTGCAGCAAAAATGGTCTTCAGAGGTGCAGCAAAGTTGCCCTGTGGAGAAGAAAATACAAATACGCCAAAAAGCTTCGTCAACTGGACAAATCTCTTCGAAGATTGTTTGATGTGCTTAAACTGCAGGGTACGAGGGATGCGAGGGAGACGTTGGCTTCTCTCAGGATTATCGAGAAGGTGCTCTCTCGAGTAGAAGAGAGTTTGAAGGTGAAAACTAATCAGCCTGAAATAGTTACATGTTCGCCTAGGGTGCCTGAAGCGCCATCGGTTACAGTCGGGTTGGATGTGCCGTTGAAGGAGTTGAAGATGAAGCTCCTCAAGGATGAAAAGGTGTCTATGCTTGTGCTGACTGCTGCTGGAGGGTGTGGGAAAACCACCTTGGCTAAAAAGTTTTGTCAGGATCAAGAAGTCAAAGGTATGCTATCTATGATTTCAACTTTTTTTTGGTGAAGTTTTACTTCCTAGTGATAAGTTGATTCCTTCCTCTTAGAGTTAACAAATCCTGCAATGCTCCCTGCTTGATTACTTTCTTGATCTGAGAATTGCAGACATATCTAGTTAACCTTTTATTAACACCTTTCTTACATTCTGTTTGGATAGATACATTCAAGAACAACATCTTCTTTGTCAATGTCTCGAAGAAGCCCAGCTTGGACCTTATTGTACATGAACTGTATCAACAGAAGGGGTCCGAGCCGCCTGCTTTCCAAAACGAAGTCATGGTAGTTAACTGTTTGCAACAATTTCTGAAGGAATCAAGACAAAATCCTCTATTGTTTGTGCTGGATGATGTTTGGTCGGGATCAGAGTCCCTTCTTGAGAAGTTTGATCAACTAAAGTTTTCAAATTACAAGATTTTGGTCACATCTAGATTTGCATTTCCAAGATTCGGTTCTCCTTATCGTTTGGCATCATTGAGTGATGAAGATGCAATGATCCTTTTTCACTACTCGGCATCCTTGGAGGATAAGAACTCTTATACTTACGAAGATCTTTCGAGAAAGGTGATTTCTTAGTCCGCTATGCACATATATTAATGCCTCAGAAGAGGGTAAAGAAATACACACGTTAATGAACTGTGAAGAACGAAGAAAGAAGAATGAAAGAGTAGACAATTTACAATTTTATCATCTTTATGAAACCATTTAGATGATTTTCAACAATATAATCAAATAATAGTAATTGAATTCATTTTGGATAATTAAATTGCAGATTATCAAGCGCTGTAAGGGATGCCCACTTGCCATTGCATTGGTCGGGAGATCACTTCGCGGCCAGCCTATCGAAATCTGGCACAAAAGAGTAGTGGAATGGTGCAAAGGTTCGTCTATTCTTGATTCTGACAAGGAATTGCTTGCTTGCCTCCAAAGCAGTTTAGATGCCTTGGATAAAGAAAAACCTATCATCAAGGAATGCTTCCTCGATCTAGGTTCTTTTCCGGAGGACCAAAGAATTGCTGTTGCCGCCCTCATTGATATGTGGGCAGAGTTATATGGTCTAGATGAAGAAATTCTGACCATTGCCAACCTGCACGAGCTTACCGCCCGAAGTTTAGCTAATCTTGTTGTCACAAGGTACGCAGGCTGGTCATAATTTTCTATTTCAATATGTATGCTGAACAAATCAGTAAAGAAATTAATATTGATCATCCAGGCATGAGAGGGAGGCGGATGGCTATTACACTGAACACTTTGTCACCCAGCACGACATGCTTAGAGAGTTGGCGATCCATCAGGCGAGTCAAGGCCCATTAGAACATAGGGAACGACTATATATAAACATATGTGGGGACAAACTTCCTAAGTGGTTGATAGAACAAAAGTATGAAGCGATCAAGGCTCGACTATTATCTATCTCAACAGGTTCCAGCAATCTCTCTTTAGTAAATATTTATACATGTGCGCTCGGGACACGCTTGGGTGCACACACACACACATGCTCATTCATACTAAGACTTCAATCGGACTTTGACACATTTAAGTTCAACCCACGCTAACATCTTAAAGCTTATTGTTTGCAGATGGAGCCTTCTCAGCAAAATGGCCAAACATGCAAGTACCCGAAGCAGAGGTTCTAGTTCTGAATTTTCAAACAAAAAACTATGCCTTACCTGAGTTTATGGAGAAAATGGATAAACTAAAGGTTCTAATACTAAAAAATGACGGCTTGTTACCTGCTGAACTAGATAATTTTGAACTACTTGGTTCGCTATCAAATCTTAAGAGAATTAGATTAGAACATATTTCAATTCCTCCCATAAGCAAGGTCCTTAAACAGTTGAAAAGCTTGCAAAAGATATCTTTTTTCATGTGTGATATCGGCCAAGGTTTCGGCCAAATTTTAGATGCACTGCCAAATCTAGTGGAATTGAACATGGATTATTGCCATGATCTGGTGCAATTTCCTGACAACCTTTGTGACCTTGTTCACCTTAAGAAACTTAGCATCACCAACTGTCATAAGCTATCTGCCTTGCCTGCAGACGTCGGAAAGCTAGTCAATCTTGAAGTGTTGAGGCTTAGGTCATGTGCAGAGTTGTTAAAGTTGCCAGGCTCGATTAGGAACCTTAAAGTTTTGAAATTTCTCGACATATCCGATTGCTTTAGCATAAAGGAGTTGCCCGAGGACATTGGTGCAATGTGCAGCGTGGAAAAGATCAACGTGAGCCAGTGTTCAAGACTGAAAGAGCTGCCTGCGTCTGTTATGGATCTTGAGCAGTTGAACGAAGTGATATGCGATGAAGAGACAAAAACTTTATGGGAACCCTTCTTACCATTTCTCACAAACGTACACATAAAGGTGATCAAAGAAGATATCAACCTAAATTGGCTCAACAAGCTTCCAACCTAAGGCCATGGTGCTTCATCAATTTACTCCGTGTTCTCTTCTGCGCTCCTCTTTGTTCATGGAAAGTGGATAATCTATGTAACATGTGGTATTTATGTTTTCTATGTAGTATGTGGCAAATCATTTGACTTTACTCCTTGTTTCCTTTTTTTTCTTCTTGCTTTTGCTATTTTACATCGGCAATATTTTATGTTACCATTTTTTTAACAAGCGATATTATCTGCATTAAAGGGTATGTGGGTTAAGTTTTACAATGAGCTAGCAATAATGTGGTTTAAAGTCGTTTTTGGCGAGAATCAAACGTAAAATCTTTCACTTACAAATGAAGAGGAATACTATTAGACTATATTATGTAATAAATTCGTCAATGTGGTCCTACTAGGTAGTTTCAATGGGCTTTCCTAATTAGTATTACGCGCGAAGACCTTGAGTTATTGACCTACAAACATTGATAGCACCCCAAAACCCGAAATTTTTCTGGGGTGTTATAATAGAGCTGACTGCTGAATCTGAAACAGCTAAGAATAGATAAAGATATTCGTTTGTATGAGGCTTGGAAATGAGAGGAGGTTGCGACAAGTACTTTTTCAAGTCTTAGAATGCCCGTTCGCACTTCTCATCCCATTTTTGTTCGTCCCTTCTTGAGAGCCCTGAAAATGGTCTGCAGCGATCAGTAGACCCGGATAGAAAACGATTTACGAAGACCGCTCTACCAGTAAGGCTATGAATCTCCTCGGTAGACTTAGAGAACGATTTAGGGCTGCTGCTTGTGGATGGCTTTCATTTACTTCAGATGAGCTTCTATTCCGTGTTGGGTGACTAAGTAGCCAAGATTTCTGTCTGAGGAGACTCTGAATGTACTATTAGTGAAATACAACTTCATGTTGTACATTCAAGCCACGGGCTTGAAGTTCGGATCTACGTGCAGCTTGCAGCAGATGTCTAAAGGGAACCATGAGAACACGTCTTTGTTTTCCTAATGAAACGCGGTGAGCTCATTGTTCTTCCATGTGCTGAGCCTGACTATCCTCGCCTTCCTTTTAAGGCGACCTGGATTAAGTATGACATGTATGGCATACTCTTTTGGCTTCCATCCTTATTCCTCTGCCGTGGAGTCTAGTAGGAGTTCGCTTGCTTGATCATAGTTAGAGTTGTCTGGAGTCTTCATGTTGTCCTCAGTTTATGTTGATTGGGTGAACTCTTTCTCCTCGAGTCATTGGACTGCGCACCTCTTGGTCATGGCTTGATCACGCCGGATCTCACCTACTCCGCCACTAAGGATGGGAAATCAAATCTTCTGACATTTGCTTAAAGTCTGGGTGGTGATCTTGTACGTCTATGGCTTGCTCAATATGTTAATGTAGAGCGATGGTTCATCGATGATTGCAAACTTCTGAGGGTTGACAATAAGAGGTGTGTAGTCGAGCTCAATGGTGTCAACGGTGGTACAGGTGACACCATTACAACCAGATAGCAGACTAGACTTCTTAGTGATAATCTTCTTCATGCCAAGTTTCTTACCGATGAAGAGTTGAAAGAATTTGGCGGCATTTCCTTTATCTGCATGCATGCGATCTACTTTCGGACAAGCAATCTGGATACTGATGATGAATGCATCGTTGTGAGGTTGGTTGACTTTGACGTGATCTTGGAAAATCTATTGAGTTGGTTGTCTTCCAGATCACTAGCCTACACCTAGACATTAGCTTAGCTTGGTGGATCTTTCTCATTTTCTCCTTGGCAATATAAGCAAGGTGCTCAAATTCGGCAATGATCGAATTAGTCCGGATGATTTTCTGTGCCACTTCGCCTTACATCTTTGCTACTTAACCAACTTTTGGAGATGGTTCTTCCAGTCTATACATTCGTTTGTCAGGTGGTCGGTAGCCTTATGAAAGACACAATACTGCATCTAATCCTTCTTGCCCCCCAGAGGCTGTGCTTTCTTGAATGTGTTTGTGGATATGGACGTTGAACTTAGTATAAGCCCTCTTGGAAGAACTATCGTATAATGTGGAACATCGTTTTTGCTTCCTTCCGCCCTCTACCTTGATGGAGCTTTTGTAGTCGTCTTCTTTCTTGGATGGTTTCTACTTCGTGATTGAATTGGGTGCCTTTCTTGCTCGTTTCTTATCGTCCCAAATCGCATGACCCTTTGCTAAGTTAAAATGCTTAGCTAAGGTTTGCTTTGGGGTCGTGGTAATGTCTCTACAGAGTGATAACCTACTGGCGGTCGTGGTAATGTCTCTTGAAAGCTGTCCACGCGACTGTTTCATCGCGGCTGAAAATCTTAGCCATTTTAGTCTCGAAGCACTGAATGTAGTACTGGATAGATTCGTTGGGCTTTCTCACCACGCTGAAAAGGTGATCTGACAATTTTTGACAACTTAGTAGGACAAATACTCATTCGTGAAAACAAAGGCAAGTTCCTATAAAAGACCAATAGATCGTGGTCCACAGTGTGGAACCAATCATGTGCTGCTCTCTGCAAAGTCATAACAAAAACTTAGCACATCAAGACTTTGTCCTGCTTGTGAAGTGTCATAACACTTCGCTAGTTATTCGATCAGGGTCTGAATCTCCATTGAACGGCGTGAAGGAAGGTGTGGAGAATCTTCAGGGAGGTCGTGTTGCATCGGATGAATCGTCGTGCTGCTCCTTTTCCTCGATGGTGCGCTTCGGATGAACAAATCATATTAGAGTTGCTAGCTCGATTAGGAACCTTAAAGTTTTTGAAATTTCTCGACATATCCCATTAATGGGGTGTAATATCCACACATCCCATTTTGCTTCTCACACACTTTTTTTATTTTCGGCCTTCAGTTGGATGAATTGAAAAAGATCAACGAACAAAAATTATCAAATAATGTGTGAGAAGTAAAATAGGGTATGTGGATAGCACACCCTTTCTATAAATAGGGAAACCCCCTATAATCAAATGAAGAATTGCAACTTTTGAGTTTTCATGAATGAAGAATTGCAAATGGTCACATGCTTTTCAAAGAGGTATCTCAAATGTCACATCTCGACTCCGTCATAGCATGATATTGTCCGCTTTGGGCCACGCCCTCACGGATTTGTTCTTGGGTTTCCACCCAAAACGCATCATGCTAGGAAGAGAGGGACATGTACATATAAGGCCAGGGACCAACCCTCACCCCGCCGATGTGGGATACTACAATCCACCCCTCTTAGGCAGATCAATGTCCTCGTCAGCACATCCGAATGGACGGTGAGTCTGGCTCTGATACCAAACTGTCACATCTCGACTTTGCCGTAGCATGATATTGTCCGCTTTAGGCCATGCCTTCACGGATATGTTCTTGGGCTTCCACCCAAAACAAGTCATGCTAGGAAGAGAGGGGCATGTACATATAAGACCAGGGACCAACTTTCACCCCGCCGATGTGGGATACTACATCAAATCCTATAAATAGGGAAACCCCCTATAATCACTTAACAACTTTTTACCATACATATAGTGCACTAAAAATTATAGAGTTATATTGAGTCTATATGAGAGAGTTTTCAACACAATTGTGGTTCATTGAAGCTTTGTAATTTGGGGTGCTACTATTACAAAGACGTGGTTGTTCTATCCTGAGAGACAACCGCCAATAGGGGACGTAAACTTGTCTTAAAGACAGGGTGTCTAACACCGTATTCCCAGGTTTTTCTAATCCATTATGTTATGTTCCTTTAACATTGGTTACTCATGTGCATGGAGGAAATTGTAGCAATAGTCTCTCAACTTTAACCTAATTGGAGTAATGGTCTCTCAATTAAAAATCCATGAGCATTAGTCCCTTAACTTCAAAAACGTGTAGCTATGGTCTTTTTCTTCAACTTCGTTAGAACTTCTGTCAACATGAGTCATGTGCCACACACATAAGGCTGAATCGAGGGGCAAATATAAATAACTAAATGAGAAAAATTGTAGCTATGGTCCCTTAACTTTAACACAACTGGAGAAATGGTCCCTTAACTTTAACCCAATTAGAGTAATGGTCTCTCAACTTTAACCCAGTTATAGCAATGGTTTTTCTAACATAACTCATTTTGATGGAATTCTGACGGAGTTAACGAAAATGACTATAACTGCACGTTTTGATGAGTTAATGGACCAATGGTCATGATTTTTAGTTGAGAGACCATTACTACAATTTTCTCCATGTGCATGCATTACTTTGATATATAATTGCATGAATTATTTCTTGATTTTCTATGTGATTTAATAGAGCAAGTAGACCCTAATTTTTCAAACAATCTTAAGACAAGTTTATTAGTTTGAATGTGAAATTGGCACTAGGTGAAATAACCTGCAATTTAAAATCTATATATGTGTTTGTCTAACTAGTCAGCAACACTCAACAGCTAAGATCATATATGGTAGTTTACTCACAACAGAAATAGTCAAATTAAAACTCAATTTACTAAAATGTTCCAAGTTAACTAAGATCCAGTTTTACACATTTTAACTCTGAAAAGCTTAGTTGCATGGACTTATCTTTTTGCAAATAATGTTAAACATGTATCACAAGCAAATGGTAAGATAAGTAAAGTAGAAAAGCAATCAATTGCACTAGATGTCTTTGGCTGGAAAAACCCACCTCTGGGTTAAAAAACTGGGGACTCTCCACTAAGTCTAATCCACTAGTGAAACAAGATTCTTACAAAGTAACCATAGAAGCTCAATTCCTAGATCCTAATCTATGGAGCAGCTTGTACTTTTGTGCAACCTTGCCTTTCATGAGATCGATTCATTCAGTCTTCACGAAGTGGCAGCTTCTCCTCAGCTCTTCACCTTGTGGCATCGAAATCAAATCAACTTATGTGAATGATGTTATGATGTAGTTGATGCAAATCTGGATTCGATATCTAGTCAGTTTCACCAATCAAATACTTGAAAGATGAAACTGACGTGAATCCAAAAAGATGTCAGCTCAAAGATTTGAAACTAGAAAAGCTTACCTAAAACAAATATCAAAATCATGAAAGCAATGCTACCTTATTATGCAATGATCTAGGTATTTAGTGCAAGAGTGTGATTTTGTGGCTAGGGTTTTCAAGTAAGAACAAAGGGGCAGCTCAAAGCTGAAAACAACCCTTATAAATCTCATAGCCAAGTTGAAGAGAACCCTAGATTGATATTTATGAAGAAGGCTAAGTTTCAGACAAAGAGAGGGGATGAAAGGCCACATGTCATGTGAAAAATCAATTTGAAAAGATTTAGGGTTGAAAAACCATTTTCGAGAATAAGTTGTCAAATGGCCCATGTGGGTTGTCTTAAAATGTGTGCCCAGCTTGTATGAAAGCAGCGAAAAGTTTTGATGAGACAGAACCACTAGATATAATGTACTGGAAATAATAACATGAAATGCATATGAATGAACAAACCTTTGATGAGAGAAGTTAAGCTTTTGAAGTGATATTTCCAGCAACACGATCCCAAAAGTAGCATTTCAACCCTAAATCTAATTAAAGCATGTGTGGTACAATTTACAACATTTGACAAAGAGAAGCCAAACAATAAAACTAGACTTCACAATCTCCTCGTTTGGCTTTCCTTGACAAAATAACCCAAACCCTATAACTAAGTTCACTCAACCTCACTCAAGAGAACTCAAAGGACGAATCCTGCAAAGAAGTACTATAGACAAAGAATAAGTAAAAAGTTATCATGGTTAAAACAATTGCAAGGAATGTAAATAGATTGTGATACGATTTTGTATCCCCTATTTTGTCAAGACTCAAAAACTTGATTGGTTTGTGATTTTAAATATTTAAATCTTACGACTTAAACTAGACTTTAAGACTCAAAAACTTGATTAGTTTGTGATTTTAAAATTTTAAATCTTACGACTTAAACTAGACAAAGAGATCTAAAAAGAGGACGTAACATGAGAGGGAGAAAGAGGAGAGAGGAGAAAAAAAGTAAGAGATGATTGAAGGAAAGAGAAAAAAAAGAAAGGATCGGACGAGATAAAGAGAAAGAGGAAAGAGAAAGAATTAAGAGAATGAAGATGACGGATTGAAAGAAAGACGAAAAAGATAAAAAAAAAAAAGGAGAGGAAAAGAAGAAAAGAGAGATAGATTTGGAGTGAGAATGGAGAAGGGAGAAAAAAAATAAATGAGTGAGTTTTAAGTTTAAAACTCTAAAAACTCACTTTTTATGTTTATAGATAATAAACTATATTTTTGAGTTAGTCTTGAGTTCAGTTTTTGAAAATAATCATACCAAACAAGTTTTTAAGGCCTAAAACTTGAAAATTGTTTTTGGGTTTAAAATGTTGGATTCAAATAGAGTACCAAACAGACCCTAACATTTTGAAGGATTTCAATAGTTGTGGATTTTGTAGGATTTGAGAGCTAAAAATATATATAACCAAGACTAAAAAGAATCCAACCTCGTGCCATAGGATTTCAAATCCTTTCACCACAATCCACCACAATCCATTCAAATTTTTTAAAAATCCATATAAATTTTGTAAGAGTTTTCAATCCTCTTAAATCTTATCAAATCTATCACTTTTAAAATCCTTTAAAATCAAACTCTACACCCCTAAAAGACGCGAAGGAAATACAACAAAATACCAAAAGGGAGGCCAGTTTACTTGGCTCGCTGACCTCTGATGGCAGCCTCCAGGGACCAAGAGATGAAGGGAGGAGGATGGGGGTCTCGTCTCTTCCACCCTTCATGGCGCCTCCTCCTCCATTAGCAAGCGGAGCCACCCAATTCGTCACCGTATTGAATAAGGTTGGCCAAAGTTTATGTTGCAATCAAACACAAATATTTCTAATTTTGCTGTAGTGGGAGTGCTTTGGTAACTATGGCACTAGAATTTATTGGCGGAACGCTGTTTACGCTGCTCTACGACGGCGGTAAGCAAGCGATGAGCAAGAGCAGCACCTTTAAATCCCTTCTGGGAGACCTCAAATCTACACTGGACTCCCTAGTACCGAGAGACGTCCAACAAATTGAAGAGCATAATGTGGAATTGGGTCTCCCCAACGACGAAATCGAAAGTCTTAAAATGCAGATGGAGGAAGGCGTAAAGCTGGTTGTAAAGTTATCGAATTTTCGAATGTGGAACTATTGCTGTTTGTATGATTATACTGACCAAATTGTTGAGTTGGATAGGGCTCTCAAAGGATTGCTGCAAAAATTGAAGATGCAGGAAGCAAGGGATGTGAAAGAGGTTTTATCGTTGTCGAGGCAAAACCGAAATAAATTGGATGAAGTGAACAGAAGACTGTTAGATATACAGAAATTACTGCAGCAGAGAGCTGGGGAAGGAGGGAATGGCTTGGAGAATTTGGTTTCCGGAAGTAGTACAGAAACCGCTCCACGGGAGCAAACTCAATGGAATAGTGGGGAACAAGGTGCGTTGATTGGAACTAAATTTATAGACATGCTTGGTGTATATTTTCTTTTGCCGTTTTTGGAATATAGCTTTTGTTGTAGCAATAAGCATTACTCAATATTTAGCTAATTTTGGATCAGACGGATGGTAATTAAACCCGAACATCTGATATAGATTTTGTTTTCTTTGGATATTGATGCCCACGGCTAACAAGAGCTTAACACCCTTCTTTGAACAGATTCTTTTTATATTCTCTTGTATGATCACAAACAAAGTAAGAACACGTTAGTTCGTTTGTGTTGATTGGCTTCGAGCCTCTTGGTATATTGTTTTCTGGGGTTCTAAATGGCCTTTGTTTCGATTTATTTTTGGTGTCAAGTGTTGGAAAGATAACATAAAAAGAGATTCCATATATTTTTTTTATTTGAATAGAGATGTAAACTCTATGCTTACAACTTCACAGTTCTTTCTTTTCAGTTCTGTTCTTTACCAGTTATTAATGGAAAAGATAATAGAGCAGGCAACTCTATATTTGAATGATTCTCTCTATTTCCATCCCTTCTCACATGATCAGACTTATACGTAGATTTAATTAACGTACAAAGTTAATATTGACTTGATTATGTTCTTCTGTTACAAATGAATTTTTTTTTATATTGACTTCCAAATTTGTCTGGCATCTCACTTTTTTTTCACATATTCTTTCTGAACTTTCAATTGAAACAATTACGAGTTTTCTGATTTTGTTGGTGTTGTCATTATGCAGTGACATCATTCGACGGAGGAGCTTCTCTTGAAGCAGTGTTTTTTGCTTTGTTTGACGCCGTTGTAGAAGCAAGGGACAAGACTGTGATGTTTAAACCACTGTTAGAAAATCTTATAGCCACCCTGGAATCTGTAAAACCATTGATTGAAGAGATAACAAAACATAACAAGGTATTAGATCGCGCAGAGGAGCAACTCAAAGATTTTAGAATACAAATGGAGAATGGTGTAGAGCTCATCAGCAAGTGCTCCAAGGATCATTTGTGGGCCAGCTGCAAACAATATAAATACACTGACAAGCTTCTCAGATTGGATGAATCACTTCAAATACTGTTAAATATACTGAAAGTGACAATAGCAAGAGATGTGAAGCAGACTTTTGCTTCAGTGCAACATGTAGAGGCGGTGATCAAGCAAATTGAAGAAGGCGGTGTGCTTCAAGGTCAAATTCAAACCAGAGGTACAGTTGGATTAGATATGCTGAATGTGCAGGGAACAAGGGATGTGAAGGAGTCATTGCTTTCTGTCACGAATAAAAAGGCAGTTGCTTAGAAAATTGAAGGGAGTGGTGTGGTACAGAACCAAAGTGAAATTGAAGGTACTGCAGTACATGAACCTCCATTCTTATAGTTGGATTGGATATAGAATCAAACCAACATAGCCATACTCTGCTGGTATTCTAATGTTGTAGATTATTTTGGGAACTTATTTTGTCCTACAACTGAATTTTGAGCCTTATGTACAATTTATATGGGATTTGTCGTGTCTAGGATTACGTTCAAGTTGCAGAGTGTCGACTCTCTCAGTGCCTTCAACTCCTTGGACAGAGGGTGAGATCTTGCAGTCCTCCCATGTGAAGAAATTCGGATTTAATGAACTGAAAACAGCCAACAGGAACTTCCATCCTGAGTCTGTGTTGGGCGAAGGACATTTTGGCTGTGTCTTTAAGGGGTGGGTTGACAAGAATTCACTAACATCTGCCAAGCCTGGTACTGGGATGGTTATTGCTGTGAAAACGCTTCACCAAGAAGTTCAGCAGGGTCACAAAGAATGGTTGATGAGTATCAGTTCTATCATTTGATGGCCTAATGCACTTTCCTAATACCTTGTTGATTTGTTTTTACTCAGAGTACCCTGCGGATGAATAGTCGAGTTTAGTTTGGAAGGCTAATGTATTGAAACAATCTTGATGAATCTTGGGTTAGAAGATGAGCATAAGTGTAGATGTATTTTGGCCAGATATATGAGTTTGAATTGGTTTTTAAAAGTCTTATTAGAAGAGGTTTGGTTGTCCTAGTTTATAAAGGATTGAGACTGGGAATTGATCATAAACTACTCACTAATATTATAACTGGAGACAATGTTGGTTTTCTACAAGGATTCTAATAGGAGAATCGTAGGGATTGTTTATCTATATAAATAGTGCCCACTGCTCTCAGAGAAAAACTGGCTCATAATTGGACTTGGACCTATTGTAAGTTGAGCATATTGTTTTTGCAAGAGATGAGAAGCTTAGTATTGAAGTCCGCTATGACTTCATCTTTGATTTTTAAAGGTCAGAGTATTCTTACATCTTGCTCCTTGGAGCCTACAAACCAAGTAGTGACGGTCGACAAGCTTCAAACATGCTGGACGCGTACGGGAAAAGGGACAGTTCTGTCCGTTGCAGAGAGAGACGGGGGAGTATGGGGGTAGGGGAGAGGATTTTTGGCAGGGAGATATGGGTTTAGGGAGAAAGAGTAAGGGAGAAGTATGGGGTAGGCTGATTTCCTGGGATTTCTTTTCACCCCTTCACTCACTACGAACCCACCTTTCTCTTCGTTTCTCCCACCCTCAAATCTTCCGTTTTCCCTCTCACAAAATACCCACCAAGGAAACCCTGCTTTTGGTTTATTTTGGGATTTTGTTTGCGCTTTCGATTTTCAGACGACGGGCCAATTGGTTGAGATTTGGATTTCTCCCCTTTTTGCCGAAGTGCACAAATTGTGTTTCGGTGGGATCGGTCTCAAATAGCTGCGTGTGTCTACTCCTTCCAAGGTATGGTGTTCACCGATGGCAAGTTTTAGTGTGTTTCTGTTTTTTTTTTCTTTGTTTTATATTTCTAATTTATTGTTTGCTGCTTGACAATGGTGATTGTATGTTTTAGTTTGGATATTTTTCTGATTTTGGGTTGGTCAGTGTTTTTGGGCTGCTTGAGAAAATGTGATCCCATGTTTTGATTGAGTGAAATAATTCAGAGATAACAAAGAGTGGAGAATTAGTGTCAAGAGTAGTGATGGAAAAAAAAATGAGGAAAAAAAGATAGATGTGGAAGAAAGGGGGAGACTGGAAATTGAGGAAAGTGAAGAGAAAAAAAAAATGGGGATTAAGTGAGCAGCCAAAAGAGAAAAAAATGAGGAAAAAAAGGCTTAATATGGGGAGTCGGCAGAAGAGAAAAGCAAGAGAAGGGAGACAGAACAGGAACAAGGTGTGGTTTTGTTGTTGGTTTTATCCAAATTTTTGATTTGGAATTTGATTTGAAGCTTATTTGTTATTAGTTTAGTCTAATTTAGTATTGGTTTATCTAGGTTTGTAGCTAATTTAATGGTAATGTTGATCTAGACGTTTTAATTTGTTGTGAACTTATATGGGTTTCGTTTTTTAATTGTTATTTTACAGTTGCTAGGGATGACTTTGGCTTTTAAATTGGTTTGGGTAATTCTTTTAATTTCATTTGAAGATTTAGTGTCATTACACACATTTGCACCACTGTTTGTTCTGTTTTTCTCGGTTTCTGTATATAGTTTTGGTAGAATTGGACTGTTCTTTTTAACTTAATTAAAGTGTTTGAGACTTAATTGAATGAAAGTTTAGTTTGGTTTGATCACGATGAGGTGTTTGGTGTTGGGTGTATGATCCTTAGGTCCAATGTGTAATTCCCATTAAGCTTTCATGTTGCTGTAAATTTAGGTGTTTTCTCTCTGTGTTGGTCCATCTGCTTATACTTTTCAAATGTTGGTTCATCTTATGCAAATATTGATATGCTTAACTACCCTGCTTCTTTCTCATGGTCCTTAAACATGTGCAAGTTTGTATGTTTCTGATGGATTATACTATTGGGAACTTAGTTAATTTATTTATTTTTTTTTTTTTTCATGTTTGTTGGGTTTGTTGTTTTCGGAAAATTATTGAAACTCTGTGATCTGTATATAGAGTGCTAAATGAGTATATGATTAATGGGTTGAATTTTGTTTTCAAAAGGACTGTTACATGTTTTGTGTCAATTTGGCTGTGATAGTAAGATTACTTCATGGAACAGTGTAATTGTTGTGGCATGTGAATGTTGAATTTGTTCTTAATTTAATTTCGGAAAGAAATGTGCTTAACTGTAGTGTTATATGATGAAGTTAGGATCCTTAGAGGTTGGGAACTCAATTAGTGGACCATTAGTTGTGCAAATGTTTGAATATTGGTGCTTTTCCAGGAAACAGTGCTTTTTGCTTTCTAGAAACATTTGGAGAGTGCACGACTTGAGGATCTCAGACCCAAGGTAAAAGGTAAAAGGTTAAAATCTCTGGCTTCCTTTACTGATGTAAGCTTGCATGAAAGAGAGAAACAATAACAAAAAATTTATCTGAACCCCCATTTGGTTCTGTTTGATTGTCTATTTAGGGTGTTTTTTAGTTTTGCTTGGGGGGTTCAGATTTCATTTGGGTTTATATGTGATTTCCAGTTGATTTTTTTTTTTATTAGTTGCAGATCATTTTTACTGTGGAAGTTTGAATCTTTGTGGTTGTTTCAGTGTAGTTCTTGGGTACACAAACATTTATCCAATAAATAAGGTCATGACATTGTTTTCAGGGGATGGACAGAAGTCCCAGGCAGCAATCTCTCTGTAATCATCGCCAGGAAAATATCATGGTCATTTTGAGTTCGGATTTAGCCAGCATGTGGTAAGCGTTACTTTTCCGATTACTTTCATTTGTTTATTTGTGAATCAATAACTTTTTTTAGGAATAATGAATGTCACAATTGCTAATAAATTGATACTTTGTTCGGAGCTTGAACTGTAGGTCTGTGCAAGATATCCATATATGGATCAATGCTATGGACTCTTCTCAACCTATGGACCTCAAATTTCAGTGCGTCTTCCATCATTTCTCCTACCTCATTGTATGTAGCTATTACATTTGCAATCATATTAATTCGTTGAAAACAATATTTATATTTCTCTGTAAAATATACTATCGTTTCCTTGCTGGTACATTATTAATGGAAATAGGAAAAGTAAAACCGATCATCGCTCGATTCTCTCTTTCGACTGCGTTGTTTGCTTTACCTATCGTTTTTACTTTTCTGTTTCGCAGCTCTCTGACAAATATCTTATTCTGCCGCTCTCGATCTCGCCCGAGGGTGTTGCAGGTCGATTCGATGCTACGAGGCACTTCGTTTACGGATATCTGAGAGGGAGAAAGGTGTTGGGTGTTTGAGACAAGCGGTTTCAGGGATTAGGTTTGGGTGGGGTTTCAAGGATTAGGTTTTGGTGGGATTTGAATGATTAGGTTTGGGTTTTTGTTTGTGCGATTGGCAGAGAGATGGGGGGTCCAAGATAGGATAAGGAGATTTGATTTAGGGTTTGCAGAGTCAGAGATAGGGGGTGTCCAACAGAGATGTGGGAGGATTTAAGCGAGGGATTTCAGGGATTTGGTTTAGGGTTTGTTTTATGCGATTTGCAGAGACAGAGAGATGGGACAAGGGTGAGAGAGATGGGAGGATTTTCTGAAAGGGTTGAAGGGAACGGGTAAGGGAGGTATGGGTATGAGTTCGTTGTGATGGGGTTTAGTAATTTTCAATATTCTTCGACTCTTTTTAATCTGCAAAATCAAATTACCCATGGAATTTATAACATGCAATCAGTTTCTTTTTAGTTGAGTTCAAATAATGTTGATTGTGTATAAAGCTCTTTTTTATAGTTAGGTTGAAAATCATATTGATAGATTCTTTATTTAGTTGGTTCAATCTGTAACAAATGAGATTGTTTTGTTTGATGTTTCAATCAAAATTTGGTCTATTTTTTTGTGTGAAATTATAATGGAATTGCAAATTAAGTATATCTTAGATTCTTAGTTGCATGCTCACCTTCCCACAACTATTATATTGTCTCTTGACTGGATGGATTTCTATAATTTCCTGGATCTATGGTTACAATGGTTTTTATAATTTCCTAGATTCATCTTTTTTGTTTGTTCATGATTATGTTGAATTTTTTTTTTTTAGGTTAAATGTGTCTTGTTCATATAGTTAAGGCTGATGCATTTAAGTCCCGCAACAACGCGCAAACATATTTTCTAGTTTACTTCTATTTATGGTTTATGTGTTTGTAAATAACATCGCAGCACTGTAGAATTATTGTAACTATTCACACTGGGTAGTGACTTTTGCACCCCCTGTTCTCTTCTGCACTTCTCATTGTTCAACTCTTCATTGATTCTCCTTTGATTTATCAATCGAACGGCTAGAGAAACAGAGATAAGTGCATGGAAAGAAAATAAGAGTTGAAAATCATTATTTTTTATGAAGAAAAAAGTGTATTAATTTATGTAATATGTGGGATTTCTAAGCCTTTCTATTGTTTTGTAGGTGATTTTTCCGCAATGCAAGTTTCCTGGAAATTGCAAATCATTTGGCTTTAGTTGTTTGTTTCCTTCTTTTTCTTTGATGCTTTCGCTTGTTTACATCAGCAATGTGACGTAATAAATTCGTCAATGCGGCCCTACTGGGTTGTTTCAATGGACTTTCCAAATTATGCACCAACCAAGATATTCTAGGATTTCTGAGCCTTTCTATTGTTTTATGGGTGATTTTTCCACAATGCAAGTTTCCTGGAAATTGCAAATCATTTGGCTTTAGTTGTTTGTTTCCTTCTTTTTCTTTGATGCTTTATGATAGTAATAAATTCGTCAATGTGGCCCTATTAGGTTGTTTCAATGGGCTTCCCTTTAGAAATTATGCATCGAGTAAATTGTAGATACGGTCCTTCAATTTTAATTAAATTGGAGCAATAGTTCCTCAACTAAAAATTTATTACCATTGATCCCTTAACTTATCAAAATGTGTAGCTATAGTCATTTTCATTAATTTCGTCAAAATTTTGTCAAAATAAGTTATATTGGAATAACCATTTATATAATAAGGTCCCTCAACTTATCAAAGTGTGTAACTATGATCATTTTCGTCAACTACGTTAAAAATTTTGTCAAAACGAGTTATGTTGAAAGGATAATTACTATAATTGGGGTAAAGTTAAGGGACCATTTCTCCTATTAAATTAAAGTTGAGGGATCAATGGTAATAGATTTTTAGTTGAAGGACCATAGCTTCACGTTTTGATGAGTTGAGCGACTAATGATACTGAATTTTTAGTTAAGAGACCATTGCTTCAATTGAGTTAAAAATATTATTTTCTCATTGACTATGAATATACACCAATTTACTCTTACGCACCAACCAAGTTTCGAAATTAAAATGTTATTTTCTCATTGACCATTAAAATGTTCTTTTCTCATTGACCATGAATATACATATATATGTATGTATGCATTCTTGCTTGTCCAACTTGGAGTTTCGGAGAAAGGGTTCAGATCGATTTGGCGAGCAAGAGCGCCGCGACCCACCGCATCTCCTCTGTATTGAATTTCTTTCTTCCAAACTCGTATTTTTAGATGGGCTCTTCGATTAATCATCAAGCTCTTCGATTTGTTGTCAATTCTTTCTGTCGCCGAGAGAGGAACTGAGTTGAGAGGAAGTCTGAGTTTTACTTACCGCCCAACGCCCGCCTAAGCCGCCCAGTCCCAGTCGTCCGCCTAATTCCTTTCCCGTTTTCTCTCCCGATTAATCCCGGCGGCGCCCGCTGCTTCTTGGCTTCCAAACTTATCTTAAAACTTGAGAGGTGTCTCTCCCTATTCAGCCCAGCTCAAATCCCTCTCTCTTCTCAGTCTAGATTAGTTTAAAAGAAAGCTGCCTCTCCCTTGTTTCAGAATTCAGATTTTCAAAGCTAGGGGGTGGTTGTTGTTGTTGTAATTATGGAAGCGGCCCTTGCGTCAGTTGTAGGATCTGTTGTAAAAGTATTATTTGAACAGCTGTTTGATGCCGCCAAAAAAGCGCACAAGATGGCTAAGATGTTTCCAACTCTCCACAGCGATCTCAGTTCAACGCTAGAGTCTTTGGTACCACAGATCGCAAAGATAAACCACACCGAAACCATTTCGGTTTCTGAAAATTTTATAAGAAGAATGGAGGATGGCAAGAAGCTGGTCAAAAGCTGCGAGGGGAAGCTGAACTGGATTAATAAGGATAAATATGCTAGAAAGATTGTTGAATTGGACAAATCTCTTCAAAGACTCTTGCGTCTGCTGACTTTCCAGTTAGGAGTTAATACCGCGGTGGTGGTCAACCGAATTGAGGCACATCTTGTGGCTCAAAATCAAAACCAAAACCTTATTACAACTTGGTGTGCAGTTCCTGACCTTCCAAGCAATACACTAAAACTGGATGAGCCTTTGGCGGACTTGAAGATGAAACTCCTTCGAGACCACGCGCTGTCAATGCTTGTGCTCACTGCTCCGGGAGGATGTGGGAAAACCACTTTGGCAAATATGTTCTGTCATGATCCGCAAGTCAAAGGTATCTATCTATAAAGTTAATGCACGATGCGGCAAACATTTTTTAGATGCGCACACTCGATATTGTTGATACAATTGGTATTGCGGACTTACAATTGTCAATGTGTGGTCAATAGTTTGTCCGCAAGGACACTTAATCACTTCTTTTCTCTCTTTTTTCTTCTAATTAGTAATGTTACATTCCTATGTGTTTTCTTGGCTAGCTACATTCAAGGACAATATCTTCTTTGCCACGGTTTCCAATAAGCCCAACTACCTTGTTGTCCAAGAACTGTGTCAACATGCCGGATTCAGGGTACCTGCTTTAGAAAATGAAGAAATTGCTTTTAGCTGGCTGCCGCGATTTTTGAGGGAAGCAGGGCAAAATCCCTTACTGTTAATCTTGGATGATGTTCCGTCTGCATCAGAATCCCTTCTTGACAAGTTTGATGAAATCAAAATTCCATATTACAAGATTTTGGTGACATCAAGATACCATTTTCCGAAATTCGGGCCTCCATATAATTTACAAGCATTGACAGATAAAGATGCACTGACTCTTTTTGGTCTTTCAGCAAACCTGCCAAATACGAGCTGTGACATACCAAATGATCTTCAGAAACAGGTGATTTATTAGTTCGAGTTTCTAATGTATATGCCCTTATTTATGCATTCCTGCTTACAGAAAATGCCACTTACTACACAAATCAACCATGCACGCAAGTGAACCCGTAGATTTTACCACTTATCTGTAGATAGTTATTCACCTTGTAAATAGTTATTCACCTTATTTGGGACAATTGAACTGCAGATAATAAACCACTGTAAGAGATTTCCACTTGCCCTTACAACCGTGGGGACGTCACTTCGCAATCAGCCTATGGAGAAATGGAAAATCAAACTCACAGAATTATCTAAAGGTTCTTCTATTCTTGATTCAGAGAAAAATTTGCTTGCACTCCTCAAAAGTTGCTTAGATGACTTGAATAAAGAAATGGCTCCTGTCAAGGATTGTTTCATAGACCTTGCTTTATTTCCTGAAGACCAAAGAATTCCCGTTGCTTCCCTTCTTGATATGTGGGCAGAGTTATATGAGGGATCAAATGATAACATGTCAATGGTGAACCTATACGAGCTCACCTTACGCAATTTGGTCAGTCTTGTAGTCACAAGGTATTCAAACTTTACTTTTTTTACCAATTTACTACTGTGATATGCACGTTTCAGAAATTTCTTCTGTGCAACTAAATTGTGATCACAACCAGGACTAGGGATTTGGATGGATACTATGGTGAACATTTTGTTATCCAACATGATATGCTTAAATTGCTATCAATCCATGCGAGTCATGATGAAGACCCAATAGGATATAGACTGATTGTAGACATACGTGAAGATAAGCTTCCACCATGGTGGACAGAGAAGAAGCAGAAAACAAAGAAGGCTCGCTTAGTATCTGTCTCAACTGGTTGGCATCTCTGAACTCTTTCTTCATAAAATAGATACATACATATGTACAATCACGTACATACAAGCTCACAAACGTAATTTCACATTAATTTCTCCCCACAGTCGCATCATATAGCACATTGTTTATTTGCAGGCGAATCGTCTTCAACAGAGTGGCACAACATGGATCTACCAAAAGGCGAGGTTCTAGTTTTGAATTTTCAAGCAAAGAGCTATGCCTTACCCAAGTTTATGAAGACAATGCACATGTTGAAGGTTCTAGTGGTCACAAATTATGGCTTCTCACTTGCTGAGCTAAGTGAGTTTGAACTGCTGTGTTCTTTATCTAATCTAAAGAGACTAAGATTGGAGCGTATTTCGATCCCGTTGATAAGCAAGAAAATCATTCCATCGAAGTGTCTAAAGAAGATATCTTTATTCATGTGTAACGTCAGTCAAGCATTTGGAAACTCTTCCATCCAAATTTTTGAGACATTCCCATACCTAGAGGAGTTGCACATCGACTATTGTAACGATTTGGTGAAATTGCCCGCCAAGCTATGTGATCTTATCCGCCTAAAAGTTCTCAGCATCACCAACTGTCATAAGCTATCTGTCTTGCCTGAAGACATCGGAAGGCTGGAGAATTTGGAAGTGTTGAGGCTAAGGTCCTGCACAGACTTGGAAAAGCTTCCAGGCTCGATTGAGGAACTCCATAAGTTGTGCTTTCTTGACATATATAATTGTTCCGGCATTAAGGATTTGCCCGAATGCATTGGTACGATGAATGGTTTAAGAAAAATCAACGTGGCACAATGTTCAAGATTGAATGTGCTGCCTGTGTCAGTGTATGATCTTGGTCAGCAGTTAGAGAAAGTGATATGTGATGAAGACGCAAGAAATTTTTGGGAATCTGTCTTACCAAATCCCGACAAAATAACGGTGGCTAAAGAAGAATTCAACCTGAATTGGCTCCACAGACTGCAGATTTGAGAGCTATCTTTCCACGATAAGTATTGCAGAAAATGGCCTGTGTGATTTGTATTCCAGTTTATTTTTTCCTTTTTCTCATTTGGTGTTTGTATGAGATATTGCATCATTCCACTGGCTTGGATTTCCCTGGTTTTCTTCTCTATATACTTATTAAGATTTGATGAATTTTTTATTTTAATTTTTTTCTTCCCAGGACAGACAGGAAAAACCCTCTAATGCCTACCTTTTTTCATCACTTCCCTCTCATCCTCTACATGCTTCTCACATCTCTTAACCATCTATCTACTGGCTAATGGGTGTGGTCTCTCTATCGCTTTGTCGATTAGAGCCTTTGTATTTGTGGTCACTCTACCGATGTAGCAGATATGGCCTGCTACTCGATCAGAGCCTTCGTATTTGTGGTTGCTCTATCGATGTAGCAGATATGGCCTACTTCTCAACCCCGCATGTAAACTGGCGGCTATGCCAGGTACAAAGGTTGTCAGATTAACAATTAAAATCAAATTTAATCCACAGTAAAAATATACAACTAGGTTTGTAAAATATATGACAGAGGCAGGCAGACAGACTCCAACCTCCAAGGATAGTATACGGGATGATACAGCATAGAGCCTTCAATCTACCTATCTGATTTTCTTTGCTAATAATCTATTGCACATTCTCTTTTTTTTTTTTTTACTGGTTTTTCACCGACAGCAAAAACTCTTTCTCACTGCTATCAGCATCAAGTTCAGTTCCGGCTGCTGGTATAGTAGCCTCGGCAATTATTTGCATGATTGCATCAAGAAGAATGACATATTAAGCAAAATGGCGAAGCGCTTGCCTGATTGGAAGCAGGGGCTGCTACTGCTAGAAGACCATCCCGAAAAGTGTACTTGGAGGTGCCTGAGGAAGCAGAGACCTTGCACATAGGAAGGCCTAAAGTGAACAAATTGTTGAACTACATGGGTCGTTTTTAAGACCGCTAGATACTGCTCTGGAGGTGCAGCAGGAAGCAAGTGAAATCATGGAGGCCGTGGTTTCAATAAGCAATACAGAGACGGAACTCAAACCAGTTGAAGAGAAGAGTGTGGTACAAGGTATACATAGAACTACTTGGTTTACATGTAGAATTGTTAATTTAAAGATGTATGGTAGATACCAATATAATCAATTGACAATGTATGGTGGTGGTGGTGTAATTACGACAGAGACCTCGTTAATCGCAGGGCATACTCTTGGAGCAGCATTCAAAGTGTTGTTTGATGTCCTTATGAATGTGAAGGAAAGGACCACGCTCTTTAAACCTCTGCTTGAAGACATAAAATCCACGCTCGACTCTTTAGAACCACTGATTGAAGAGATAGAAAAGTACAAGAAGGTGTTGGATCGTCCAAAAGAGGAACTACAACATTTTGAAAATCAAATGAAGAATGGGGCGGCGCTTGTTCAGAAATGCACCAAGCTTAGTCCTTGGAAAGGCTACAAAAAGTGTAGACACTCCAAGGAACTTCTGGATTTGGACAAATCTCTACAAAGACTGTTAGCTATATTTAGAGCGCCAGAAATAAGAAATACGGAGACAGTAAGGAATATATCAATGGAGGTCAGCCAAATTGAATATGAGATTGATGCTTGGCATGCAGTACCTCACGTTCCACCGTTTTATTTTGGTTGGATTTGCCTTTGAAGGAGTTGAAGATGGTGTTATTGAACAATGAAAAGGTGTTGATGTTGATGCTGATTTCTCCTGGAGGATTGGGGAAAACTGCTTTGGCAACAAAGTTTTGACAAGATCAAGAAATCAAAGGTATGTTGATGTATCATCATTTGATCTTTTTATTCTTGTTAGTCCTACTTCTGAATCGCAAACTTCTGTAGTGCTTTAGTCTGAAAGTTAACTTCTTATTATGGTATATATAGAAGTTCTTTCTGCTGCAGCGCGTCAAGGAATGTCTGTTTTACAACTGGACTAATCTTAAGAATATCATTGTCGTTCTTATGAGAGTTACTGTTAACTATGCCCAAACCTTATCCACCACTAGACTAGCTATAACTTGATAGTTAGTCTTCTTGTGGAAAAATTGTGTGAACAAGCTTCCCAGTACAAAGACTCTGAAGAATGTTCAAGGAATGATTCATTTGTAAGACCTCAACATCACCATCTTGTATGTTCTATGTTTGCGTAATCGTATATCTGCCTACTTAAATGCCCGCTCGGTGATAGCTTACTTGTATTTGGATAGGTCTTTTCAAGAACAATATCTACTTTGTCATTGTTTCGAAAAAACACCCAACTTGGAACGTATTGTACAAGAACTACATCAACGCAAGGGTTCCCAGGTACCTACTATCCATTCTTCAGAAATTAGACGAAATCAAAAGGCCAAACTACAAGATTTTGGTAACTTCAAGATCTCAACTTCCAGGAATTGTTCCGCCTTTTTCTGGGAGATAGTAGGTTTCCAGAAGGTCTTGCAAGAGAGGTAATTCTGAGTCTGCAAATGTACTCGACAGATATGCTTCTGTATGTCAATTATGAACTCGATCTAAAACAATAACAACCAAAATGAAGTCAATTACCATTGGGGGTTCCTCTAGCAATTACAGACATCTGGTACCAAAGACTGTTTAAATGGTGTAAGCATTGAGACAGAATGCTTCTTAGACCTCTGCTGCCCTCATTGATATGTTGGCAGAGATACATGATCTCAACGAAAATTAGAAAGATATATGACAAGTAAAAAAAGAATGTGTGGATATCACACTTCATTAATTAAAGTCTCATGCGCAATGTTGACGGATTGACTTTTTTGGCTTAATATAGCTTTTTGATTATGAAGATAGCGTTTTCTGAAGTTGGTCCCTTGGAAGTTTCTAGAGACACTATAATTTTTGCAACCCATCCTTTTGGGCTTAATTTGGAGTTGATTTGGTTCGAAAATGTAGAGCATCTTTGAGTGGGTATATTCTCCATTATTGAAGAAGAATGTATTTCCTAAGTTATCCTAATTATTTAGTTTCCTAGTTTTAATGTAAAACTTGTCTAGAAATGATTTAATTGTAGTACTATAAATAGGCTTAGCCATGCGTTAGGCTTTTCTACGCATCACTTGGAGAATTTTTTGCTACAACTTTTGCATTTGTACTTCAGACTAGAAGGGTGTTTTTCTATCTTTCAATCTTAATGATATTTTATTAGGATTTCAATCATGAATATGTGTAACTAACTTTCTTTTTTGCTAGGGTAAAACTACTAGTCTTAGCACGAATATGTAGTTTCTTTTTTATTTCTCAAGAAGTTAAGGATGCATACTTTGAATTATAGCACACTGTGTTTAATTTTTAAACTATCTATATGTTTTAATGCTTAGCTACCATTAGAATGTTTAGACAAGTAATTAGATGCAATTTCTGTTGGAATGCCTTTTGAAATTGATTAATGCTTTTTGTAATTTCACTTAAGGTGAATGCCATGTCTTAAGAATTGCATAGTTTTTCAAAATGTTTTCACAAAGCTTAATGAGTCTTATATTTTTAGACTTGATCTAAATACCACATATCGATTGCATGTTAGATATACGTTCTGGCTTGAATGTCATAAGTAGTATATGCATTAGAAAAACCTAACCTTGTGTTAACTAATCAGCAATTGATATAACTACATAAGAATGTTAATCGCAATTTCTTTAAAACCTTTGTTTTTCTTATTGGCAATTTTAATTCTGTCAGTTTAGTTAATTTTATTTTCTTGCAATCTTGGTTTTTTTTTTTTTTTTTTTTTTTTTTTTTTTTTGGCAAAGAATCTTTGTTTTATTTTGCAATTTCAAATCTTTTCTAAATATTGTGTTGAATTGGTTTTATATACAAGTTATTCATATCAATCATTATAGAGACCGATCTTGCTTGAGCAGTATATATTACAATTATCTTATTCTCTTACAAGTATTTTATAGGTGTTTTAAACTCTTTTCACATGTAAAAATCTTATCAATATGCTATGAAGGCACAAAATTCGTGTTTGGTGATATATATTTTACATTTCCAAATTCCTTCGTTGGAATGTTTGTGGTCCAAAAAAATGCCTCCATGCATGTGGTCTAATGTTTTTACCCATGCATATTGAGTCTAAAAATCCTCTCTCTAAATCATTGTGAACCTTCCTGTCTTATCATTTAGACCTACTGAACGTTTTTTGTGTCGACGAAAGATAGGATAGCTACACACAACACGGAAAATATATATATATATATATATATATATATATATGTTTTTTGTGTCGACGAAAGATAGGATAGCTACACACAACACGGAATATATATATATATATATATATATATATATATGTTTTTTGTGTCGACGAAAGATAGGATAGCTACACACAACACGGAATATATATATATATATATATCAAACAATGGTCCCTCATAAAAATCTGAAAGAGGGCAGAGGTCCAACAGAAAAACCAAACTAAAAGACGCGAAAGAAATTCAACAAAATACCAAAAGAGAGGTCAATTTACTTGGCTCTTCAGCTCCAGCTTCGTCCGTTGACCTCTGCTGGCAGCCTCCAGGGACCAAGAGGTTAAGTGAGGAGGATGGGGGTCTCGTCTCTTCCACCGTTCGTGGCGCCTCCTCCTCATTAGCAAGCGGAGCCATCCAATTCGCCACCGTATTGAATAAGGTTGGCCAAATTTTAGGTTGCAATCAAACACAAATATTTCTAATTTTGCTGTATTGGGAGTGCTTTGGTAACTATGGCACTAGAATTTATTGGCGGAACACTGTTTACGCTGCTCTACGACGGCGTTAAGCAAGCGATGAGCAAGAGCAGCACTTTTAAATCCCTTTTGGGAGACCTCAAATCTACACTAGACTCCCTAGTACCCAGAGACATCCAACAAATTGAAGAACATAATGTGGAATTGGGTCTCCCCAACGACGAAATCGAAAGTCTTAAATTGCAGATGGAGGAAGGCGTAAAGCTGGTTGTAAAGTTATCGAATTTTCGAATGTGGAACTATTGCTGTTTGTATGATTATACTGACCAAATTGTTGAGTTGGATAGGGCTCTCAAAAGATTGCTGCAAAAATTGAAGATGCAGGAAGCAAGGGATGTGAAAGAGGTTTTATTGTTGTCGAGGCAAAACCGAGATAAATTGGATGAAGTGAACAGAAGACTGTTGGATATACAGAAATTACTGCAGCAGAGAGCTGGGGAAGGAGGGAGTGGCTTGGAGAATTTGGTTTCCGGAAGTAGTACAGAAACCGCTCCGCCAGAGCAAACTCAAGGGAATGGTGGGGAACAAGGTGAGTTGATTGGAACTAAATTTATAGACATGCTTGCTGCCGATTTTCTTTTGCCTTTTTTGGAATATAGCGTTTGTTGTAGCAATAAGCATTACTTAATACTTAGCTAATTTTAGATCAGACATATGGTAATTAAACCCGATCATCTGATATTGATTTTGCTTTCATTGAATATTGACGCCCATGGCTAGCAAGAGCTTAAGACCCTTCTTTGATAGTAGCATGTAAGATTTTCGACTCCCTTATGAAACTTGTTCGTTGATGTACCCGACGATAGACTAAACTTGCAAATAGAGAATGACTAGAAACACACAAGATATATACTGGTTTGGCAAACTTTTTTTCTTTTCACATATCCTGAACTTTTGATTGAAACAGTTACTAGTTTTCTTATTTTGTTGGTGTTTTAATTATGCAGTGACATCTTTTGATGGAGGAGCTTCTCTAGAAGCAGTGTTTTTGGCTTTGTTTGACGCTGTTATAGGAGCAAAGGACAAGACTGTGATGTTTAAACCACTATTTGAAAATCTTATATCCACCCTAGAATCTTTAAAACCATTGACTGAAGAGGTAACAAAACATAAGAAGATATTAGATCGTGCAGAGGAGCGACTCGAAGATTTTAGAATACACATGGAGAATGGTGTAGAGCTCATAGACAAGTGCGCCAAGGATCACTTGTGGGCCTGCTGCAAACAGTATAAATACACCGACAGGCTTCTCAGATTGGACGAATCTCTTCAAATACTGTTAAATATACTGAAAGTGCTGGTAGCAAGAGATGTGAAGCAGACCTTTGCTTCAGTGCAACATATAGAGGCTGTGATCAAGCAAATTGAAGAAAGTGGTGTGCTTCAAGATCAAATTCAAGCTAGAGGTCGGAATGCATTACCTGAATCTTTATCACCTACAGTTGGATTAGATATGCTGAATGTGCAGGGAACAAGGGATTTGAAGGAGGCATTGCTTTCTGTCGGGGATAAAAAAGCGGTTGCTGAGAAAATTGAAGGGAGTGGTGTGGTACAGAACCAAAGTGAAATTGAAGGTACTGCAGTACATGAACCTCCATTCTTACAGTTGGATTTGATATAGGAGTCAAACCAACATAGCCATGGTAATTCTGGTATTTTGATGTTATAGATTCTTTTTAGAACTTATTTTGTCATATAACTGAATTTTGAGCTTTATTTACAATTTATAATGGATTTGTCGTGTCTAGGATTGCGTCCAAGTAGCAAACTGTTGACTATCTTGGTGCCTTCAACTTTTCGGACAGAGGGTGAGATCGTGCAGTCCTCCAATCTGAAGGCATTCCGATTTGATGAACTGAAAACAGCCACCAGGAACTTCCATTCTGAATGTATTTTGGGTGAAGGACATTTAGGTTCTGTCTTTAAGGGGTGGGTTGATGAGAATTCACTAACAACTGCCAAGCCTGGTACTGGTATGGTTGTTGCTGTGAAAAGGATTGACCAAGAATATCTGTGGGGGGATCACAGAGAATTGTTGGTGAGTATCACTTCTATCATTTGATGGCCTAAATGCACTTTCCTAATGCATTGTTGATTTGTTTTTGCTCAAAGTCCCCTGTGGATGAATTGTCAAGTTTAGTTAGAAAGACTGATATAATTAAACAGTCTTGATGAATCTTTTGTTAGAATATGAGCACATTTGTAGGAGTACTTTGGCCAGATATTTGAGCTCAAATTGGTTTGAGTCTTATTAGAAGATGTTTGGTTGTCCTAGTTTATAAAGGATTGAGACCAGGAATGGGTCATAAATTACTGGCTTATATTAAAATTGGGAGACGATGTTGGTTTCCTACAAGAATTCTAATTGGAGAATCATACGGATTGTATGTCTATATAACAGAGGTCACTGCTCTCAGAGTAAAACTGGCTCATAATTGGACTTAGACCTATTGTGAGTCGAGCATGTTGTTTTTGCAAGAGAGAAGAAGCTTACTATTGAAGTCAGCTATGACTTCACCTTCTTTGATCTTTAAAGGTCAGATTATTCTTACATTTTTCTCCTTAATAGTTGTTACAAATAGATAGTCTTACTCGTAACATTTTTAGAGAATCATTTATTAATTTTGTGGAGCCTCTTGAACAATAGGCGGAAATCAGCTACCATGGGCAGCTGCATCATGAAAATCTTGTGAGGTTGATTGGTTACTGCTTAGAGGATGACCACCGACTTTTGGTGTATGAATATATACCTTGCGGAAGCTTGGATAGACATCTATTTAGCAGTGAGTTATGAACTTCCTTCACTCTTTAGCCATTTGATCTTTAAAATCAGCATTACCGTTGCTAAGGAGATCAACTGTTTCACTACAAAGTATAATTTAGATACCTAAATGTTGTTGGTGGAACAGAGTCTTCTTCCTCTCAACCACTTCCGTGGAACCTTCGTATGAGGATTGCCCTTGGTGCTGCTAAGGGTCTAGCATTTCTTCACAGTGCTGAGAGGAGAGTGATGTTTCGTCACTTCAAAACTTCTGATATCCTGCTGGATTCGGTAAGTGAAACTTTTAGCACGGTTGTCTCTGAAATTATACCTTTCAATCAAAATGATTTATGAAATAGAAAATTCAATTTAGTCCTTGAAAATGGGTTTTGCAAATCAATTTGGTTGTTTCGTTGTATTTATGTCAAAGTATCTATTATTGTGGGTCTTGCACAACCAATCATATGGCGCCATGTAAATCAATCATAAAAACCAATTTTTTAAAAGATTAAAAACTAAAACTAAAAAAAAAAAAAAATAAAAGAAAAAAGAAAAAATAAACATCGTCTTCTTCATTGAGACACACGCAGCCTCCCAATTCATCTCCGCCGTCCGTTGCCAAGATTGACGGCAGTGAGAAAGCCATAATAGCCGATTGGACCGGACATGAAGTCGATGCAGATTCAACATGAGGAGAAGATTGTGAACTACCACGACAGCGACGAGACAAGGCTTTTTTTTTCCCTCTCTCTCGATGAAGCTGAAGCCCAATCTCCTAGCCGATGAATTTGAGATCCCAAGCTTGTTACCTGTTGTTTGGTTGCTGGGAAAATCTAATTGATTGGAATTGCTTGAAAAAGATCTCCAATTCTCCACCTGAGTGAGAGATGAAGACAACAATGTTGTTCTTTTTATTTTTATTTTTTTTAACACTTTTAGTTCAACAAAAAAAACCTGTTTTAATAAATAGTTTTTTATAGTTTATTTACATGGCGCCATATGATTAGATAGGATGACCTACTCGGTGCCACATCACTACACTAACAGAAAAATTGACGGAAAGACAACGGAAGGACTAAATTGATTTGGGAGATCTATTTTTAGGGACCAAATTGATTGATTTTTTTATTTCAGGGACAATTTTGATTGAAATGTCCAATTTTTGGGAACCAACCGTGATAAAAACCCTTTTTAACTATTTTTTTTTTCTTTTTTCTTCTTCTGGAAGAGTTAGTGTAGATTTGCTCACACATCAAATTTTAATTGAAAAACAACAGATGAACAATGCTAAACTTACAGATTTTGGTCTGGCCAGGGGTTGGCCAGCCGGTGATAAAACCCATGTCTCAACAAACGGGTATGCAGCTCCTGAGTATATAGCCACAGGTACTTCAGTTTACAGTATCGAGTTCACTTACAAAAGCAAACTACCCCGAAAAGGGGGAAAACATGTGTACGTTTTGAATGGCCATGTTCTGTTTCTTGCAATATTTTGTGTTTGCGCCATCAACTTCATGTATTATTAATCAGTTCAGTTCAATTTGACCACTTAAAACAACGTCCAAAATATTTTCAGCTGAAAACTAGAGCTACGCTTCCATCATCTTTAGAATAAAAAGGTGATTGTTTCATGGATTAGGACATTCTCCATCCTTTATTTGCATTACAGATAAGTGTTGTAGGTTAAAATTGTATGGGAACAAATTGTTCTACTTAGATTATACTTCTAAGAGGCTTCGTCTCCACCACTCTTCACCTTCACCAGTGTTGCAGCTACCACAATGCATTATTTTTATCTTAGATTTGATCTACAATGCATGATCACTCCCTTCTGATCCTTTTTTTTTTTCTTCTGTACTTTTGTTTTTTTAGGTTTTTTAACTGCCAAAAGTGATGTGAATAGTTTTGGATACCAACCTTGCTTGAGTCGTGTATACAACAATTGTTTTATTCTCTTACAAGTATTTTATAGGTGTTTTAAACTCTTTTTCACATATGGTAAAAATCCTATCAATATGCCATGAAGACACAAAATTCACGTTTGGTGATATGTATTTTACATTTCCAAATTCCTTTGTTGGAATGTTTGTGGTCCAATAAATGCCTCCATGCACGTGAAGTTTTTGCCCATGTATTTTGAGTGGAAAGTCCTCCCTCTAAATCATTGTAAATCTTCCCGTCTTTTCATTTAGACCTACTGATAACGTTTTTTATGTTGACGAAAGATAGGATAGTTACAGTTTCCAAAAAGAAAAAAAATAAAAAAAGATAGGATGGTTACACACGACAAGGAAAAAAAAAAAAAAAAAAGATAACGTTTTTTATGTTGACGAAAGATAGGATAGTTACAGTTTCCAAAAAGAAAAAAAATAAAAAAAGATAGGATGGTTACACACGACCAGGAAAAAAAAAAAAAAAATTCAAACTTGAGAGAGCACAACTGTAGCCTGTAGCTCTGCTATGAAAATTGTCCCTCATAAAAATCCAAAAGAGAGCAGAGGCGCAACAGAAAAGCCAATCTAAAAGACGCGAAAGCAATACAACAAAATACCAAAAGAGAGGCCAGTTCACTTGGCTCTTCAGCTCCAGCTTCGTCCGTTGACCTCTGATGGTAGCCTCCAGGGACCAAGAGTGGAAGGGAGGAGGATGGGGGTCTCGTCTCTTCCACCCTTCATGGCGCCTCCTCCTCCATTAGCAAGCGGAGCCACCCAATTCGCCACCGTATTGAATAAGGTTGGCCAAATTGTAGGTTGCAATCAAACACAAATATTTCTAATTTTGCTGTATTGGGAGTGCCTTGGTAACTATGGCACTAGAATTTATTGGCGGAACACTGTTTACGCTGCTCTACGACGGCGTTAAGCAAGCGATGAGCAAGAGCAGCACCTTTAAATCGCTTCTCGGAGACCTCAAATCTACACTAGACTCCCTAGTACCGAGAGACATCCAACAAATTGAAGAGCATAATGTGGAATTGGGTCTCCCCAACGACGAAATCGAAAATCTTAAATTGCAGATGGAGGAAGGCGTAAAGCTGGTTGTAAAGTTATCGAATTTTCGAATGTGGAACTATTGCTGTTTGTATGATTATACTGACCAAATTGTTGAGTTGGATAGGGCTCTCAAAAGATTGCTGCAAAAATTGAAGATGCAGGAAGCAAGGGATGTGAAAGAGGTTTTATTGTTGTCGAGGCAAAACCGAGATAAATTGGATGAAGTCAACAGAAGACTGTTGGATATACAGAAATTACTGCAGCAGAGAGCTGGGGAAGGAGGGAGTGGCTTGGAGAATTTGGTTTCCGGAAGTAGTACAGAAACCGCTCCGCCGGAGCAAACTCAAGGGAATGGTGGGGAACAAGGTGAGTTGATTGGAACTAAATTTATAGACATGCTTGCTGTCGATTTTCTTTTGCCCTTTTTGGAATATAGCTTTTGTTGTAACAGTAAGCATTACTTAATATTTAGCTAATTTTAGATCAGACATATGGTAATTAAACCCGATCATCTGATATTGATTTTTCTTTCATTGAATATTGACGCCCATGGCTAGCAAGAGCTTAACACCCTTCTTTGATAGTAGTGTGTAAGACTTTCGACTCCCTTATGTAACTTGTTGATGTACCCGACGATAGACTAAACTTGCAAATAGAGAATAACTAGAAACACACAAGATATATACTGGTTTGGCAGAACTTTTGCCTGCGTCTAGTTGTGATTTCGCTGGGTTGATGTGTATTCTTAAAATGAGAGATTAGGTTTGACTGCTTGGATTTATTTCTGGTGTCAAGTGTTGAAAAGATAACACAAAAAGAGATTTCATATTTCTTTATTTGAATAGAGATGTAAACTCTATGTTTACAACTTTACGGTTCTTTCTTCTCAGTTCTGTTCTTTATCAGTTATTAATGGAAAAGATAATAGAGCAGTTAACTCTATATTTGAATGACTCGCGCTATTTCCATTCTTTCTCAAATGATCAGATTTATAAGTGGATGTAAAAAGTTAATATTTACTTGATTATGTTCTTGGTTTATAAATGAATTTTTTTATTTAATTCCAAATTTGTGAGGTGTCTCACTTTTTTTCCTTTCACATATCCTGAACTTTTGATTGAAACAATTACAAGTTTTCTTATTTTGATGGTGTTCTAATTATGCAGTGACATCTTTTGATGGAGGAGCTTCTCTAGAAGCAGTGTTTTTGGCTTTGTTTGACACTGTTATAGGAGCAAAGGACAAGATTGTGATGTTTAAACCACTATTTGAAAATCTTATATCCACCCTAGAATCTTTAAAACCATTGATTGAAGAGGTAACAAAACATAAGAAGATATTAGATCGCGCAGAGGAGCGACTCGAAGATTTTAGAATACAAATGGAGAATGGTGTAGAGCTCATAGACAAGTGCGCCAAAGATCACTTATGGGCCAGCTGCAAACAGTGTAAATACACTGATAGGCTTGTCAGATTGGACGAATCGCTTCAAATACTGTTAAATATACTGAAAGTGCAAGTAGCAAGAGATGTGAAGCAGACCTTTGCTTCAGTGCAACATATAGAGGCCGTGATCAAGCAAATTGAAGAAAGTGGTGTGCTTCAAGATCAAATTCAAACTAGAGCTCGGAATGCATTACCAGAACCTTTATCACCTACAGTTGGATTAGATATGCTGAATGTGCGGGGAACAAGGGATGTGCAGGAGGCATTGCCTTCTGTCAGGAATAAAAAAGCGGTTGCGGAGACAATCGAAGGAAGTGGTGTGGTACAGAACCAAAGTGGAATTGAAGGTACTGCAGTACATGAGCCTCCATTCTTACAGTTGGATTTGATATAGGAGTCAAACCAACATAGCCATAGTATTCTGGTATTTTGATGTTATAGATTCTTTTTAGAACTTATTTTGTCATATAACTGAATTTTGAGCTTTATTTATATGGGATTTGTCATGTCTAGGATTGCGTTCAAGTAGCAAACTGTCGACTACCTCGGTGCCTTCAACTTTTCAGACAGAGAGTGAGATCGTGCAGTCCTCCAATGTGAAGAAATTCAGATTTAAAGAACTGAAAACAGCCACCGGGAACTTCTGTTCTGATTGCATTTTGGGTGAAGGATATTTAGGTTCTGTCTTTAAGGGGTGGGTTGATGAGAATCTACTAACAGCTGCCAGGCCTGGTACTGGCATGGTTGTTGCTGTGAAAAGGCTTAACCAAGAACATCTGCCGGGTGACAAAGAATGGTTGGTGAGTATCACTTCTATCATTCGATGGCCTAAATGCACTTTCCTAATACCTTGTTGATTCGTTTTTGTTCAAAGTCCCCTGTGGATGAATTGTCGGGTTTAGTTAGAAAGACTAATATATTTAAACAGTCTTGATGAATCTTTTGTTAGAATATGAGCACAAGTGTAGGAGTATTTTGGCCAGATATTTGAGCTCAAATTGGTTTGAGTCTTATTAGAAGATGTTTGGTTGTCCTAGTTTATAGAGGATTGAGACCGGGAATAGGTCATAAATTACTCACTTATTTTAAAATTGGGAGAAAATGTTGGTTTCCTACAAGGATTCTAATTGGAGAATCGTACAGATTGTATGTCTATATAATAGAGGTCACTGCTCTCAGAGTAAAACTGTCTCATAATTGGACTTCAACCTATTGTGAGTCGAGCATGTTGTTTTTGCAAGAGAGAAGAAGCTTACTATTGAAGTCCGGTATGACTTCACCTTCTTTGATCTTTAAAGGTCAGATTATTCTTACATTTTGCTCCTTAATAGTTGTTACAAATAGATAGTCTTACTCGTAACATTTTTAGAGAATCATTTATTAATTTTGTGGAGCCTCTTGAACACTAGGCGGAAATCAACTACCTTGGGCAGCTGCATCATGAAAATCTTGTGAGGTTGATTGGTTACTGCTTAGAGGATGACCACCGACTTTTGGTGTATGAATATATGCCTCACGGAAGCTTGGATAGACATCTATTTAGCAGTGAGTTATGACCTTCCTTCACTCTTTAGCCATTTGATCGTTAAAATCAGCATTACCGTTGCTAAGGAGATCAACCGTTTCACTACAAAGTATAATTTGGATACTTAAATGTTGTTGGTGGAACAGAGTCTTCTTCCTCCCAACCACTTCCGTGGAGCCTTCGTATGAGGATTGCCCTTGGTGCTGCTAAGGGTCTAGCATTTCTTAACAGTGATCTGCAAGTGATTTGTTGTGGATTCAAAACTTCTAATATCCTGCTGGATTCGGTAAGTGAAACTTTTAACACTGTTGTCTCTGAAATTAGACCTTTCAATCAAAATGATCCATGAAATAGAAAATTCAATTTAGTTCTTGATAATGGGTTTTGCAAATCAATTTGGTCATTCCGTTGTCTTTCCGTCAAAGTTTCTATTAGTATGCTGATATGGCACACGGGTGGGTCTTACCCAACCAATCATATGGCGCCATGTAGATCAATCATAAAAACCAATTTTTTAAAAGATTTAAAACCAAAAATAAAGACAAAAAAAAAAAAAAAAAAACAAAAAAAGAAACATCGTCTTCTTCATTGAGACACACGCAGCCTCCCAATTCATCTCCGCCGTCCGTTGCCAAGATTAATGCTGCCATGACGAACACGGCAGTGAGAAAGCCGTAATAGCCGATTGGACCGGACAATAGAAGGGAGGACATGAAGTCGATGCAGATTCAACATGAGGAGAAGATTGTGAACTACCACGACAGTGACGAGACAAGGCCCTTTTTTTTTTTTTTTCTTTTTTTTTTTTTTTTTCCCTCTCTCTCGATGAAGCTGAGGCCCAATCTCCTAGCCGATGAATTTGAGATCCCAAGCTTGTTACCAGTTGTTTGGTTGCTGGGAAAATCTAATTGATTGGAATTGCTTGAAAAATATCTTCAATTCTCCACCTGAGTGAGATGAAGACAACAATGTTATTGTTCTTTTTATTTTTATTTTTTAACACTTTTAAGTTCAAAAAAAAAAAAAAAAAAAAAAAAAAAAAAAAAAAAAACCTGTTTTAATACATAGTTTATTGACATGGCGTCATATGATTAGATAGGACCTACTCGGTGCTACATCACTACACTAACAGAAAAATTGACGGAAAGACAACGGAAGGACTAAATTGATTTGGGAGATCTATTTTTAGGGACCAAATTGATTGATTTTTTTTATTTCAGTGACGATTTTGATTGAAATGTACAATTTTCGGGAAACAACCGTGATAAAAACCCTTTAACTATTGTTTTTTTTTTTTTCCTTCTGGAAGAGTTAGTGTAGATTTGCTCACACATCAAATTTTTATTGAAAAACAACAGATGAACAATGCTAAACTTACAAAGCTTGATCTGGCCAGGAGTGGGCCAGCCGGAACAGGGGTCATGGGGAGGAGATATGGGTATGCAGCTCCTGAGTATATAGCCACAGGTACTTTAGTTTACAGTATTGAGTTCACTTACAAAAGCAAACTACCCCGAAAAGGGGGACAACATGTGTACGTTTTGAATGGCCACGTTCTGTTTCTTGCAATATTCTGTGTTTGCGCCATCAACTTCATGTATTATTAATCAGTTCAGTTCAATTTGATCACTTAAAACAACATCCCAAATATTTGCAGCTGAAAACAAGAGCTACGTTTCATGGATTAGGACATTCTCCATCCTTTATTTGCATTACTGATGAGTGTTGTAGGTTAAAATTGTGTAGGGACAAATTGTTCTACTTAGATTATACTTCTAAGAGGCCTCGTCTCCACCACTCTTCACCGTCACCAGTGTTGCAGCTACCACAATGCGTTATTTTTATCTTAGATTTGATCTACAATGCATGATCACTCCCTTCTAATCCTTTTTTATTCTTCTTCTGTATTTTTGTTTTTTTAGGTCAATTAACTGCCAAAAGTAATGTGTATTCTTTTGGGGTTGTTCTGCTCGAAATGGTGTCTGGCAGACCAGTTGTGGACATGAATCGGCCATCCGGAGAACGCAATTTAGTTGAATGGGCCAAGCCTTACCTTGCCAGCAAACGCAAAGTTTTCAAAATTTTTGATGCTCGTATTAAAGGACAGTACTCTTTGAGTGACGCTCGCAAAGTTGTTAATCTAGCAATTCCATGCTTAGCAGACGACCCCAGGTCTAGGCCAAACATGAACGACGTGGTAAAAACATTGCAGCAGCTTCAGAAAAGTGAACCTGCCCCAAGTGCGGCTGATCCTTTGAAGAAACCGGTCTGACATGAAGTGGGAGTAATTTTTGCCTCCATTCTACCAAATCTTCAAATTACTCCTACCAGCAGAATCTTTACAGAACCATTATTTTGAAAGTTTGGAAAACAGTAGATAGTTTTGTAAAACCAATTTCTTGAGTTTTCTACATTTACTTTATTTATGAATTTATGAGTAAGAATTATTTCACTTTGTAACTTTTTATGTGTTTACTAACATTGAGAATCAGGAAAGTGTGAGTTTCGTTCTTCGTTGAACTCTGTAATCAAAGACCTAAAATTTTAATTTTAGGAATTAAATCAACTCGGAGGCTAGGCGCCCAAAAAGAGGAGAGTCCAAATAGAAAATGAAACCGAGGCAGCTGCTTTCACGCAAAAAAAAAATAAAATAAAAAAATAAAAAAATAAAAAAATGAAAAAAAACGAGTCATACGACTTTTTGACAATAGGGGCAGTTGGACTTTGAATCTTCAGCGGTTGCCCTTTGACTCAGGGAGGAGGGGGTCTGGCCTCTCCCACTATTACGGCGCCTTCTCCTTCCTGAGCAAGCGGAGCCACCCAATTCGTCACTGTATCGATTAAGTTGAAAATCAAATACTAATATTTCTAGTTTTTGCTTCTCAGATTGGGTGAATCGCTTCAAAGCTGTGAAATATACTGAAAGTGCAAGTAGCAAGAGATGTGAAGCAGACTTTGCTTCAGTGCAACATATTGAGGCGGTGATCAAGCAAAATTGAAGAAAGTAGTATCCTTCATGATCAAATTCAAACTAGAGGTCGGAATGCATTACCTGAACTTTATCACCTACAGCTGGATTAGACATGCTGAATGCGCAGGGGACAAGCGATGTGAACGAGGCGTTGCTTCTCGTCAGGAATAAAAAACCGGTTGCTGAGAAAATTGAACGGAGTGACGTGGTACGGAAGCAAAGTGAAATGGAAGGTACTGCAGTACATGAACCTCCATTCTTACAGTTGGATTGGGTACTCTGACGGTATAGATTCTTTTTAGAACTTATTTTGTCATATAACTCAATTTTGAGCTTTATTTACAATTTATAATGGATTTGTCATGTCTAGGATTACATTCAACTTATATGGGGAGCTTTTTGGAGGTGCTGCTGTAGGAGCATTGTTTACTGTGCTGTATGAGGTTGTTAAGGATGTCAAAGACAAGACCATGATGTTTAAAGAGCTCCGCTCGGAGGTCTCGATTCCACGCTAGAAACGTTAAATCCGCTGATCAAAAGAGGTGATGGATCAATCAAACAAGGAAGTGGAAAAGATTGTGAGAAAAAAAGCGAATCGGGAAGAGCTGGTTCTCAAGTGCTCCAAGCATAGCCCGTGGAAAGGCTTCAAAAAGTATAAATACGCCAAACAGCTTCTCGATCTGGATAAAGGTCTAAACAGGTTGCTGAAGATACTGAATGGGGAGGGAGTAAGGAACGGGTTTGAGAACTTGGCTATTTCGAGGGAGAACTTGGCCGTCTCAATGGAGGCCTTGGCTGCTGTCCAGAAAAATGGTTTGGTAGGAAACAGAGAGAATATTGTGATACAAAAGCAAGAAAAATTTCATTGATTTGGGTTCAGTTCCAGAACCCCCACATTTTGCAGTTACATTGGATGGGCCTTTGAGGGATTTGAAGATGATACTCCTCAATGCTGATATTTTAGCTGCATGCATACTTGTGAACTAAAACTAAAATTAGAATAAGGAAATGTAGATAGTTACCATTCTCATATTGGTAACTTGAATTTTGGCTCTGCAACTTAAAAGGTAGTTGACTTCGTTTGGGAAAAATTTCCTGCAGATAGTTGAGCATTGCAAGGAATATCCTCTTGCTATTAAGTGTGGGGAGATTGCTTTTCGGGCAGGCTATAGAGACAAGGGAAAAAAAGAGTGCTTGAATGGTCTAAAGGTTTTTCTATTCTGGATTCAGAAACTGAATTTCATTTTTTCCTTGAACGAAGCTTGGATACCGTGGATAAGGAAATGGTTGCCATCATGGAAAGTTTTTTAGACTAAGGTTCATTTCCGGAAGACCAAAGAATCCTTGCTGCTGCCCTCGTTGATATCTTCGCAGAGTTATATGATCCATATACAGATATAGAGTGCGTTGCAAACCTCTACGAGCTCACCAAACGAAGTCTAGCTAATCTTTTCCTAACAAAGTGTGCGTGCTTATTATTTTCTCTTGTATGATATCTTCGCTCTATTTTCCCCTTTATATTCACAACTACTTGCTGCTAATAACTTGTTATTGCAATACGTTGGATGAAGAAATCTCTTCTAAGAAACTTAGTTTTGATCATCAGTAGGAAGGACAAGTTGGATGGGGAGGGTTACTATAGTGAACACTTTGTTACCCAGCTTGCTGTTCGTAGGGAACTGGCTATCTACAACACAAAAAAAAAGGACTGGTAGAACAAAGAAAAAGACTGACTATTGACATATGTGGAGACGATCTTCCAAAATAGTGGTGAGAACAGAAACATCAGCCGATGAAGGCCCGCTTATTATCCATAACAACTGGCTGTTCCATCTCCCCCTTTTCTGTTTAGCAATTATGTAGACATGCACAAATATATAGTCATTCTTGCGCACACACGCACAAGCATGCACATTAAGTCTTAATGGTACTTTCATTTTAGTTTCTCCTACCCATGCTCACAGTTGTTACTTTGCAGATGAAGGGTTGTCAACAAAATGGCACAACATGCAAATGCCAGCAGCTGAGGTTTTAGTCTTGAATTTTAAGACACAGATTTATGCCTTACCCAAATCCGTAGTGAACATGGATGAATTGAAGGTTGTGATATCACAAATTATGATTTCCTGAATTGAGCAACTTCCAACTTTTGAGTTCGTTACCAAATCTTAAGAGAATCAGATTAGGATGCATCTCAATTTCTTCCATAACCAAGAACCAGAAAAATATCGTTGTTCATGTGTAACATCGGTCAAACTTTCATCAACTGTTCCATCTCAATCTCATCAGCATTCCCGAATCTAGAGGAAATGAACATCTACTATTGCAGTGATTTAATTGAATTGCCTGCTCAGCTTTGTGATCTTAGGAAACTAAAGAAGCTCAATGTCACTGTCATAAGCTATCTGCCTTACCTGAAGGGATTGGAAAGTTGGAAAATTTAGAAATGTTGAGGCCAAGATCCTGCACAGAACTGTCAAAGCTTCCAACCTCGATGAAGAACCTTGGAAAGGGAAACTTTCTCGACATATCTGATTGCTTCAGCATCAAGATGTTGCCCTAAGACATAGGTGAAATGAATAGTTTAAAGAAGATCAACATGAGACAATGCTCAAGGTTGCAAGAGCTGCTTCCATATGAGTCATGGATCTTGAGCAGTTAGAGGAAGTGGTTTGTGATGAAGAGAAAGAGATGCCTTGTCGTGTCTCAACAACATAAGGATAACTGTGGCCAAAGAGAATATCAACCTAAATTGGCTCCACAAGACTCAGTTCAGTGAATGTTTCTCTTTAACCTCTGTGACTAGTGTTACCTGTGACTAGTGTTACATTATCTTCCCTCACCTTTTCAGTTTTCGCCTTTTGTTTCGTAAATAGTAGTGTGAGATATTGCAGGGTAAAATCATTGTAGTTAACTGGGCAGTATTCTGACAACTTTAAGAAATTTTCCAAATTGTGAATTTTTTGAAGGGAAATTATATTTATATATACTAAAGCTTTTTGATTATGACAAGTAAAAAAAGAATGTATGGATATCACACTCCATTAATTAAAGTCTCATGCGCAATGTTGGCGGATTGACTTTTTTGGCTTAATATAGCTTTTTGATTATGAAGATAGCGTTTTCTAAAATTGGTCTCTTGGAAGTTTCTGGAGACACTATAATTTTTGCAACCCATCCTTTTGGGCTTAATTTGGAGTTGATTTGGTCCGAAAATGTAGAGCATCCTTGAGTGGGTATATTCTCCATTATTGAAGAAGAATGTATTTCCTAAGTTATCCTAATTATTTAGTTTCCTAGTTTTAATGTAAAACTTGTCTAGAAATGATTTAATTGTAGTACTATAAATAGGCTTAGCCATGCGTTAGGCTTTTCTACGCATCACTTGGAGAATTTTTTGCTACAACTTTTGCATTTGTACTTCAGACTAGAAGGGTTTTTTTTCTATCTTTCAATCTTAATGATATTTTATTAGGATTTCAATCATGAATATGTGCAACTAACTTTCTTTTTTGCTAGGACAAAACTATTAGTCTTAGCACGAATATGTAGTTTCTTTTTTATTTCTCAAGAAGTTATGCATGCATACTTTAAATTATAGCACACTGTGTTTAATTTTTAAACCATCTATATGTCTTAATGCTTAGCTACCATTAGAATGTTTAGAAACGTAATTGGATGCAATTTCTGTTGGAATGCCTTTTGAAATTGATTAATGCTTTTTGTAATTGATAATTGTAATTTCACTTACGACGAATGTCATGTCTTAAGAATTGCATAGTTTTTCAAAAGGTTTTCACAAAACTTAATGAGTCTTATATTTTTAGACTTGATCTAAATACCACAGACCGATTGCATGTTAGATATACGTTCTGGCTTGAATGTCATAAGTAGTATATGCATTAGAAAAACCTAACCTTCAAAATTAAATGTGTTAACTAATCAGCAATTGATATAACTACATAAGAATGTTAATCGCAATTTCTTTAAAACCTTTGTTTTTCTTATTGGCAATTTTAATTCTGTCAGTTTAGTTAATTTTATTTTCTTGCAATCTTGGTCCTTTTTTTTTTTTTTTTGTCAAAGAATCTTTGTTTTATTTCGCAATTTCAAATCTTTTCTAAATATTGTGTTGAATTGGTTTTATATACAAGTTATTCATATCAATCATTGTAGAAACCGACCTTGCTTGAGCAGTGTATATTACAATTATCTTATTCTCTTACAAGTATTTTATAGGTGTTTTAAACTCTTTTCACATGTGGTAAAAATCTTATCAATATGCCATGAAGACACAAAATTCGCGTTTGGTGATATATATTTTACATTTCCAAATTCCTTCGTTGGAATGTTTGTGGTCCAAAAAAATGCCTCCATGCATGTGATCTAATGTTTTTACCCATGCATATTGAGTCTAAAATCCTCTCTCTAAATCATTGTGAACCTTCCTGTCTTATCATTTAGACCTACTGAACGTTTTTTGTGTCGACGAAAGATAGGATAGCTACACACAACACGGGAAAATATATATATATATATATATCAAACAATGGTCCCTCATAAAAATCTGAAAGAGATTCAACAAAATACCAAACTAAAAGACGCGAAAGAAATTCAACAAAATACCAAAAGAGAGGTCAATTTACTTGGCTCTTCAGCTCCAGCTTCGTCCGTTGACCTCTGCTGGCAGCCTCCAGGGACCAAGAGGTTAAGTGAGGAGGATGGGGGTCTCGTCTCTTCCACCGTTCATGGCGCCTCCTCCTCATTAGCAAGCGGAGCCATCCAATTCGCCACCGTATTGAATAAGGTTGGCCAAATTTTAGGTTGCAATCAAACACAAATATTTCTAATTTTGCTGTATTGGGAGTGCTTTGGTAACTATGGCACTAGAATTTATTGGCGGAACACTGTTTACGCTGCTCTACGACGGCGTTAAGCAAGCGATGAGCAAGAGCAGCACCTTTAAATCCCTTCTGGGAGACCTCAAATCTACACTAGACTCCCTAGTACCCAGAGACATCCAACAAATTGAAGAACATAATGTGGAATTGGGTCTCCCCAACGACGAAATCGAAAGTCTTAAATTGCAGATGGAGGAAGGCGTAAAGCTGGTTGTAAAGTTATCGAATTTTCGAATGTGGAACTATTGCTGTTTGTATGATTATGCTGACCAAATTGTTGAGTTGGATAGGGCTCTCAAAAGATTGCTGCAAAAATTGAAGATGCAGGAAGCAAGGGATGTGAAAGAGGTTTTATTGTTGTCGAGGCAAAACCGAGATAAATTGGATGAAGTGAACAGAAGACTGTTGGATATACAGAAATTACTGCAGCAGAGAGCTGGGGAAGGAGGGAGTGGCTTGGAGAATTTGGTTTCCGGAAGTAGTACAGAAACCGCTCCGCCGGAGCAAACTCAAGGGAATGGTGGGGAACAAGGTGAGTTGATTGGAACTAAATTTATAGACATGCTTGCTGCCGATTTTCTTTTGCCTTTTTTGGAATATAGCGTTTGTTGTAGCAATAAGCATTACTTAATATTTAGCTAATTTTAGATCAGACATATGGTAATTAAACCCGATCATCTGATATTGATTTTGCTTTCATTGAATATTGACGCCCATGGCTAGCAAGAGCTTAAGACCCTTCTTTGATAGTAGCATGTAAGATTTTCGACTCCCTTATGAAACTTGTTCGTTGATGTACCCGACGATAGACTAAACTTGCAAATAGAGAATGACTAGAAACACACAAGATATATACTGGTTTGGCAAACTTTTTTTCTTTTCACATATCCTGAACTTTTGATTGAAACAGTTACTAGTTTTCTTATTTTGTTGGTGTTTTAATTATGCAGTGACATCTTTTGATGGAGGAGCTTCTCTAGAAGCAGTGTTTTTGGCTTTGTTTGACGCTGTTCTAGGAGCAAAGGACAAGACTGTGATGTTTAAACCACTATTTGAAAATCTTATATCCACCCTAGAATCTTTAAAACCATTGACTGAAGAGGTAACAAAACATAAGAAGATATTAGATCGTGCAGAGGAGCGACTTGAAGATTTTAGAATACACATGGAGAATGGTGTAGAGCTCATAGACAAGTGCGCCAAGGATCACTTGTGGGCCAGCTGCAAACAGTATAAATACACTGACAGGCTTCTCAGATTGGACGAATCTCTTCAAATACTGTTAAATATACTGAAAGTGCAGGTAGCAAGAGATGTGAAGCAGACCTTTGCTTCAGTGCAACATATAGAGGCTGTGATCAAGCAAATTGAAGAAAGTGGTGTGCTTCAAGATCAAATTCAAGCTAGAGGTCGGAATGCATTACCTGAATCTTTATCACCTACAGTTGGATTAGATATGCTGAATGTGCAGGGAACAAGGGATTTGAAGGAGGCATTGCTTTCTGTCGGGGATAAAAAAGCAGTTGCTGAGAAAATTGAAGGGAGTGGTGTGGTACAGAACCAAAGTGAAATTGAAGGTACTGCAGTACATGAACCTCCATTCTTACAGTTGGATTTGATATAGGAGTCAAACCAACATAGCCATGGTAATTCTGGTATTTTGATGTTATAGATTCTTTTTAGAACTTATTTTGTCATATAACTGAATTTTGAGCTTTATTTACAATTTATATGGGATTTGTCATGTCTAGGATTGCGTCCAAGTAGCAAACTGTTGACTATCTTGGTGCCTTCAACTTTTCGGACAGAGGGTGAGATCGTGCAGTCCTCCAATCTGAAGGCATTCCGATTTGATGAACTGAAAACAGCCACCAGGAACTTCCATTCTGATTGTATTTTGGGTGAAGGACATTTAGGTTCTGTCTTTAAGGGGTGGGTTGATGAGAATTCACTAACAACTGCCAAGCCTGGTACTGGCATGGTTGTTGCTGTGAAAAGGATTGACCAAGAATATCTGTGGGGGGATCACAGAGAATTGTTGGTGAGTATCACTTCTATCATTCGATGGCCTAAATGCACTTTCCTAATGCATTGTTGATTTGTTTTTGCTCAAAGTCCCCTGTGGATGAATTGTCAAGTTTAGTTAGAAAGACTGATATAATTAAACAGTCTTGATGAATCTTTTGTTAGAATATGAGCACATTTGTAGGTGTACTTTGGCCAGATATTTGAGCTCAAATTGGTTTGAGTCTTATTAGAAGATGTTTGGTTGTCCTAGTTTATAAAGGATTGAGACCAGGAATGGGTCATAAATTACTGGCTTATATTAAAATTGGGAGACGATGTTGGTTTCCTACAAGAATTCTAATTGGAGAATCATACGGATTGTATGTCTATATAACAGAGGTCACTGCTCTCAGAGTAAAACTGACTCATAATTGGACTTAGACCTATTGTGAGTCGAGCATGTTGTTTTTGCAAGAGAGAAGAAGCTTACTATTGAAGTCAGCTATGACTTCACCTTCTTTGATCTTTAAAGGTCATATTATTCTTACATTTTTCTCCTTAATAGTTGTTACAAATAGATTGTCTTACACGTAACATTTTTAGAGAATCATTTATTAATTTTGTGGAGCCTCTTGAACAATAGGCGGAAATCAGCTACCATGGGCAGCTGCATCATGAAAATCTTGTGAGGTTGATTGGTTACTGCTTAGAGGATGACCACCGACTTTTGGTGTATGAATATATACCTTGCGGAAGCTTGGATAGACATCTATTTAGCAGTGAGTTATGAACTTCCTTCACTCTTTAGCCATTTGATCTTTAAAATCAGCATTACCGTTGCTAAGGAGATCAACTGTTTCACTACAAAGTATAATCTAGATACCTAAATGTTGTTGGTGGAACAGAGTCTTCTTCCTCTCAACCACTTCCGTGGAACCTTCGTATGAGGATTGCCCTTGGTGCTGCTAAGGGTCTAGCATTTCTTCACAGTGCTGAGAGGAGAGTGATGTTTCGTCACTTCAAAACTTCTGATATCCTGCTGGATTCGGTAAGTGAAACTTTTAGCACGGTTGTCTGAAATTATACCTTTCAATCAAAATGATTTATGAAATAGAAAATTCAATTTAGTCCTTGAAAATGGGTTTTGCAAATCAATTTGGTTTGTATTTATGTCAAAGTTTCTATTAGTGTGGGTCTTACACAACCAATCATATGGCGCCATGTAAATCAATCATAAAAACCAATTTTTTAAAAGATTAAAAACTAAAACTAAAAAAAAAAAAAAAAAAAAAGAAAAAGAAAAAAGAAACATCGTCTTCTTCATTGAGACACACGCAGCCTCCCAATTCATCTCCGCCGTCCGTTGCCAAGATTGACGGCAGTGAGAAAGCCATAATAGCCGATTGGACCGGACATGAAGTCGATGCAGATTCAACATGAGGAGAAGATTGTGAACTACCATGACAGCGACGAGACAAGGCTTTTTTTTCCCCTCTCTCTCGATGAAGCTGAAGCCCAATCTCCTAGCCGATGAATTTGAGATCCCAAGCTTGTTACCTGTTGTTTGGTTGCTGGGAAAATCTAATTGATTGGAATTGGTTGAAAAAGATCTCCAATTCTCCACCTGAGTGAGAGATGAAGACAACAATGTTGTTCTTTTTATTTTTATTTTTTTAACACTTTTAGTTCAACAAAAAAAACCTGTTTTAATAAATAGTTTTTTATAGTTTATTTACATGGCGCCATATGATTAGATAGGATGACCTACTCGGTGCCACATCACTACACTAACAGAAAAATTGACGGAAAGACAACGGAAGGACTAAATTGATTTGGGAGATCTATTTTTAGGGACCAAATTGATTGATTTTTTTATTTCAGGGACAATTTTGATTGAAATGTCCAATTTTTGGGAACCAACCGTGATAAAAACCCGTTTAACTATTTTTTTTCTTTTCTTTTTTCTTCTTCTGGAAGAGTTAGTGTAGATTTGCTCACACATCAAATTTGAATTGAAAAACAACAGATGAACAATGCTAAACTTACAGATTTTGGTCTGGCCAGGGGTTGGCCAGCCGGTGATAAAACCCATGTCTCAACAAACGGGTATGCAGCTCCTGAATATATAGCCACAGGTACTTTAGTTTACAGTATTGAGTTCACTTACAAAAGCAAACTACCCCGAAAAGGGGGAAAACATGTGTACGTTTTGAATGGCCATGTTCTGTTTCTTGCAATATTTTGTGTTTGCGCCATCAACTTCATGTATTATTAATCAGTTCAGTTCAATTTGACCACTTAAAACAACGTCCAAAATATTTTCAGCTGAAAACTAGAGCTACGCTTCCATCATCTTTAGAATAAAAAGGTGATTGTTTCATGGATTAGGACATTCTCCATCCTTTATTTGCATTACAGATAAGTGTTGTAGGTTAAAATTGTATGGGAACAAATTGTTCTACTTAGATTATACTTCTAAGAGGCTTCGTCTCCACCACTCTTCACCTTCACCAGTGTTGCAGCTACCACAATGCATTATTTTTATCTTAGATTTGATCTACAATGCATGATCACTCCCTTCTGATCCTTTTTTTTTCTTCTGTACTTTTGTTTTTTTAGGTTTTTTAACTGCCAAAAGTGATGTGAATAGTTTTGGGGTTGTTCTGCTCGAAATGTTGTCTGGCAGACCAGTTGTGGACAAGAATCGGCCATCCAAAGAACACAATTTAGCTGAATGGGCCAAGCCTTACCTTGCCAGCAAACGCAAAGTTTTCAAAATTTTTGATGCTCGTTTTGAAGGCCAGTACCCTTCTAGTGATGCTCGCGAAGTAGTTAAACTAGCAATTCAATGCTTAGCAGACGACCCCAAGTCTAGGCCAAACATGAACGACGTGGTAAAAACATTGGAGCAGCTTCAGAAAAGTGAACCTTCCCTAAGTGCCGGCTGATCAAAGGTAAGAGCTCTTGTACTTACGAAGATCATTCGAGAAAGGTGATTCCTTAGTTGGCAATGCACATATGTATATGCTTATTTATGCCTCAGAAGAGGGTAAAGAAATAACGTTTGAGCATCCACACACATTAATGAACTGTGAAGAACGAAGTAAGAAGATTGAAAGGGTAGACAGTTTACAATTTTTTCATCTTCATGAAACCATTTAGTTGATTTTCAACAATTAATCAAATAATAGTAATTGAATTCAATTTGGACAATTAAATTGCAGATTATCAAGCGCTGTAAGGGATGCTCACTTGCCATTGCATTGGTCGGGAGATCACTTCGCGGTCAGCCATTAGAAATCTGGCAGAAAAGAGTGGTGCAAGGGTTCGTCTAGTCTTGTTTCTGACAAGGATTTGCTTGCTTGCCTCCATAGCAGCTTAGATGCCTTGGATAAAGAAAAGGCTATCATCAAGGAACGTTTCCTCTTAAGGCCATGATCCTTCATCAATGAGTGTTGGTGCAAAGTCTCATGTTCGATTTTTTTTCTTTCGTAATTTACTTCTATTTATGGTTTATGTGTTTGTAAATAACATCGCAGCACTGTAGAATTATTGTAACTATTCTTTATGGAGAGAAAAAAAATGTATTAATTTATGTAATATGTGGGATTTCTAAGCCTTTCTATTGTTTTGTGGGTGATTTGTCCGCAGTGCAAGTTTCCCGGAAATTGCATATCATTTGGCTTTAGATGCTGTTTGTTTCCTTCTTTTTCTTTTATGCTTTTGCTTGTTTACGTCGGCAATATGATGTAATAAACTCGTCAATGTGGCTCTACTAGGTTGTTTCAATGCGCTTTCCAAATTGGGGCAGGATCTTTTTCGGATCCTCTTTGTAGAGATTGAAAATCAATTAATGATGTTCATTCATCGTACATCGTACGGTTAGTTTTCGTTAAGTACTATTTATATCCAATTTAAAATAATTTCTAACCGCACGATATACGATAAACAGACACGATTGATGGATCATCCGGATCCCCATAAAGATGATCCGTATTCCTTCCAATTTATACACCAACCTAGTTTTGCAAATAAAATTTTCTTTTTTCATTGACCATGAACATACATATATATATATATATATGTATGTATGTATGTGTGTGTGTATATATATATATGTATGTATGTATGTATTCTTGCTTATCTTCTCTTCAAGTTGAATCATTTTGCTTTGTGTTTGGTTTTGATTTTATTCTTGCTTATCTTCTCTTCAAGTTGAATCATTTTGCTTTGTGTTTGGTTTTGATTTTCTTGATACGTTGTTTTCTTCTCGGCTACCAACTCAACACTTGAGAGTAGCCTTGCCTATTAACCCGAGCTCGAATCCCTCTCCCTGCAGTTTAGATTAGTTGAAGGCGAATTAGCGCTTGTATAAAAAGAAAGTAGTCTCTCCCTGGTTTCAAATGCATTCATGAATCTGTGATCCAAAGAATTGCCCTCTTGTTTTAGAATTTAGATTTCAGAGCTGGGTGATTGCTGTTGTCGTTGTAATTATGGAAGCGGCGGTCTTTACGTCAATTATATTGCCTGCTGCAAAAAAAGCATCTGGATTCCTGTTTGGTGCCGCCAGAAAGGCGCATAAGACGGCTAAGATGTTTCCAGAACTCCACAACAATCTCAGTTCGATGCTAAAGTCTCTAGAGTCTCGGAGACCATTGATCGCACAGATAAACCAAACCGGAACCAATTCGGTTCCTGAAACGTTTACAAGGACAATGGAGGATGGCAAGAAGCTGGTCGAAAGGTGCAACAAGGTTTCCCACGGGATGTGGAACATATGTGAACAGCGTAAATATGCGAATAAAATTATGGAATGGAAGAAATCTTTTCAAATACTCTTGCCTCAGCTGAATTCTGCAAATCTTGTGGCACAAAATCAAATCCAAAACCTTATTACAACTAGGTATGCAGTTCCTTACCTTCCATCCGATACGCTTCGGCTGGATGCACAATTGGCTGAGATCAAGATGAAATTCCTTACGGACAACGCGCCATCAATGCTTGTGCTCACTGCTCCGCCAGGGTGTGGGAAAACCTATATGGCAAAAATGCTTTGTCATGATCAACAAGTCAAAGGTATGTCTATAAGGTACCGTTTGGTACGTGGGACGGGACGGAACAGAGTGTGACAAGGCGTTCCGTCCCACGTTTGGTGTGCCTAAAACGGGTGGAACGAGCTGTTCCACGGGACGAGTTTTGAGTGAATTTTCGTTCCACCTCACCCCCCTGGAACAACACGTTCCACATCCGTGGAACACAAAATTATAATATCTCCATCTCCTTCTTCTTCCTCCTTGTTTCCATCCGAGGGCATCTTTACTCCCACTCCGTTCCGTTCCGTCCTGTCCCGTCCCGTCCCATTTCGTTCTGTCCCGTCCCGTCTGCATACCAAACGATACCTAAAGTTTTTATGCGTTGCGGCTAACATTTTTTAGATGCGCATACTCGATGATATAATTGATTATGCGCACTTACAATTGTCAATGTGTGGTCGATAGTTTGTCCGCAAGAACATCTAATCACAACTGCTACCTATGTACTAATGATATCAGTTATTTTCCATCTTTTTTTCTTCTAATTAGTAATGTTGTTTTCCTGGCCAGCTAAATTCAAGGACAATATCTTCTTTACCACGGTTTCCGAAAACCCCAACATTGATGTCCAAGAATTCTGCCAACATGCCGGATTCAGGTCACCTGCTTTAGAAAATGAAGAAATTGCGGCTGGGCAAAATCCTTTCCTATTAATCTTGGATGATGTTCCGTCTACATCAGAATCCCTTCTTCACGAGTTTAATCAAATCAACCTTTCAGATTCCAAGATTTTGGTGACATCAAGATGCCATTTTCCGAAATTCGGGTCTCCATATGAATTACAAGCATTGAGTAAAGACGATGCACTGACTCTTTTTTGTCGTTCAGCATTCCCGCCAAATACGAGCTTCAACGAAGCTGATTTTCAGAAAGAGTTGAATGAGGTGATTTATTAGTTTGAATTTCTAACATACATGCTTATATATACATTCTTGCTTATTAAAAATATAACTTATTACACAAATCACCCATGCACACAAGTGAACCCGTAGATTTTACCATATCTGTAAATAGTTATTCACCTTATTTGGGAAAATTGGGCTGCAGATAGTAAACCACTGTAAGAAATTTCCACTTGCCATTACAACGATAGGAGGGTCGCTTTGTAATCAGCCTATAGAGAAATGGAGACTCAAATGCAAAGAATTATCTCAAGGTTCTATTCTTGAGTCAGAGGAAAGTTTGCGTGTAGCCCTCCAAGGTTGCTTAGATGACTTGAATAAAGGAATGGCTACTGTCAAGGATTGTTTCAAAGACCTTGGTTTATTTCCCAAAAACCAAAGAATCCCCGTTGCTGCCCTCCTTGATATGTGGACAGAGTTATATGAGGGAGCAAATGATAACATGTCAATGGTGAACCTCTATGAGCTCACCATCCGCAATTTGGCCAGTATTGTAATCACAAGGTATTCAAACCTTACTTTGATAACTAATTCACTATTGTGATCTGCACGTTTCAGAAATTTCTTCTGTGAAACTAAATTTTGGATCACCACCAGGAATAAGGGTATGGATGGCTACTATGGTGAACACTTTGTTATCCAACATGATATGCTTAAATTGCTATCAATCCTTGAGAGTAGTGAAGACCCGATAGGACATAGACTGATTATAGACATACGTGAAGGGGAGCTTCCAACATGGTGGACGGAGAAGCAGCAGAAAACGAATAAGGCTCGCTTGGTATCTGTCTCAACTGGTTGGCATCTCCGAACTCTCTTTAGAAAATAGATACGTACATACATACATACAATCATGTACTACAAGCTCACAAACATAATTTCACATTAATTTCTCCCCACAGTGTCATCATATAGCACATGGTTTATTGGCAGGCGAATCGTCTTCAACAGAGTGGCACAACATGGATCTACCAAAAGGCGAGGTTCTAGTTTTGAATTTTCAAGCAAAGAACTATGCCTTACCCAAGTTCATGAAGAAAATGTGCAAGTTGAAGGTTCTAATAGTCACAAATGATGGCTTCTCACCTGCTGAGCTAAGCAACTTTGAACTGCTGTGTTCTTTATCTAATCTAAAGAGACTAAGATTAGAGCGTATTTCAATTCCTTTGATAAGCAAGGAGAGCATTCAATCAAAAAAAAAGAAGAGCATTCAATCGAATAGTCTAAAGAAGATATCTTTATTCATGTGTAACGTCAGAGAAGCATTTGGAAACTCTTCCATCCAAATTTTTGAGACATTCCCATACCTAGAGGAGTTGCACATCGACTATTGTAACGATTTGAAGAAATTGCCTGCCAAGCTATGTGATCTTATCCGCCTAAAAGTTCTCAGCATCACCAACTGTCATAAGCTATCTGTCTTGCCTGAAGACATCGGAAAGCTGGAGAATTTGGAAGTGTTGAGGCTAAGGTCCTGCACAGACTTGGAAGAACTTCCAGGCTCGATTGAGAAACTCAGTAAGTTGTACTTTCTTGACATATGTAATTGTTTCGGCATTAAGGAGTTGCCCGAATGCATTGGTAAGATGAATGGTTTAAGAAAAATCAACATGGCACAATGTTCAAGATTGAATGAGCTGCCTGTGTCAGTGTATGATCTTGATCAGCAATTAGAGAAAGTGACATGTGACGAAGGCGCAAGAAATTTATGGGAATCTGTCTTATCAAATCTCGACAAAATAACGGTGGCTAAAGAAGAATTCAACCTGAATTGGCTCCACAGACCTCAGAATTGAGAGCTCTCTTTCCACAATAAGTATTGGAGCAAATGTCCTGTGTGTGATTTGTATGGTTTATTCTTCCCTGTTTCTCATTTGGTGTTTGTATGAGATATTGCATCATTCCACTGTCTTGGATTTCCCTGAGTTTCTTCTCCATATACTGTTGAAATGGTACTAGGCCATTATCTTTTTGTTTAATTTCTTGAAGGTTTTAGCTTTCAAGAATTGGGGATTCGAAGAATAAGAAATGCAGAGAGGCAGAAGTGAGAGAGTAATTTTTTTTCATTGTAATTCATACATCCAAAACCTTAGCATATAGAAGGCTTGGAGTGGTCCTATTTTTCAGGGATCAATCTCAGTCCTCTAGAGCATCAGGAGTTGTGATCCTTTCACTTGGGAATGGATCCAGCAACACAATACATTCAAGGGATGAGAACAAACACAGTTGTTCATCTTTCTTGAAATTGCAACTCTACTAGCCGTTGGATATTTAAACATAGAAACTTCCATCATCTTCGATTTCTTCAAGTTCATCTGCAGGATTTGTCATCCGTAGGTTGATTTCAAGTCTGTGAGAAGCTTAATTCTCAACAGCCTCTCCTAAGTTGCTCACTGGCTTCACTCCAAGCTTATGCCTCAAGTAATTGAATATTTCTCTAGGCAGTGCCTTAGTAAAAATATTTGCGAGTTGTTACTCACTTCTGCGAAACTTCACATTAATCACCCCTTCTTGTAATGCTTCTCTAATGAAGTGAAACTTCCTATTTATGTGTCTAGTTTTCTAGTTGAAGACAAGGTTCTTCACCATAGAAATTGTACACATGTTATCACAAAATAAAGGTGTTGCATCAGTTTGCATTTCCTCAAAATCATCAAGAACAAATCTCAGCCAAATTGATTGAGCAGTTGCTTCTACTGCTAATACATAACCAGCTTCAGCAATTGATAGAGCAACTGTGTTTTGCTTCACAGACGCCCATGAAAACACTCCACTCCCAAAGCTAAATGCATATCCATAGGTGCTTTTGCTATCAACTTCACTTCTTACCCAATCAGCATAATAGAAGCCAACAAGAATTGTTGTCTTGTCTTTCACATATTCAATTCCATAATTTATTGTACCCTGCACATATCTCAAGATTCTCTTTGCTACTCCAAAATGCTTCTTTGTAGGACATTTCATAAACCTTGATAGTAGACTAGCAGCATACATCAAATTTGGTCTAGTTGCTGTCAAATACAACAAGCTATCTACAATCTTTCTATACTTGTTTTCATCTACCAACTCACTTCCATCCACATTCTTGAGTTTTTCTCCTATAGGTAATGGAATTGACACAAGCTTGCAGTCTTCAAGACCAAATTTCACCAGGAGTGACTTTGCGTACTTACTTTGATGAATGAATACACCCTTATCAATTTGTAGTATTCCCATTCCCAAGAAATGGTGAAGCAGCCCCAAATCAGACATCTCATATCTCAACATCATTTCTCTTTTGAACTCACTGAGTAATCTCTCACTACTTCCAGTGTATACAATATCATCAATATACAATGACACAATGAGCAATCCTCATTATTCATTAGATCTTGTATATAGTGTAGCCTCACTAGTGCTTCTCTTGAACTTACAATTAATCAAGTGGGTATCAATCTCACTATATTAGGCTCTATGAGCCTATTTTAAATCATATAATGCTTTCCTTAGCTTGTAAATCTTATGGCTAGCATTCTTTAATTCAAAGCCTTTAGGTTGCTCAGTGTACACTTCTTTAAGCACTCCATTTAGGAATGCTGATTTGACATCTAACTGAAATAGCTTCTACCATTTTTGTGCTGCAAGGGCAGTGAGAGTTCGAATTGTGTCCAACCTTTGCCATTGGGGTAAAGGCTTCATTATAGTCACTACCAGGCTTTTGAGCATAACCTTTTGCAACAAGTCTAGCCTTGTGCCTTTAGACAGTTCCATCCAAATTCAACTTGGTTTTAAGCACCCATTTAACTTCTATGATAGCCTTATCTGCAGGTCTATCTATTAGCTGCCATGTGTCATTTTTCCAAATCATTCAATCTCAACATTCATAGCCTCTTGCCAAGCTTGATCATGTGTTGCTTCTTAATAGTTTTCTGGTTCAACAACGCACATGTGACATCTTGCATATATTTCATCCAAGCTTTTCATCTTCACATGTGTTGAACTAGGAGTTGAATTTCGACTTTGAGTTTCACTCTTGAATTTTCACCTTGAGTTTCACTCATGCTAGTGGATGAACTGGCATAACTTAAAATTTGTTAGGGACTCTAAGTAGTTTCAACTTGAGTTTCATAATTTGAATTTTCCTACATATCAATACCATACACATCATTTCCCAAGATAAAAGGTATTGAGAGTGTTTCAACTTGCCTGCATTCCCAATTCCAAGACCGATCTTCATTGAACACCACACTTCTGAAGAGGATAATTTTCTTGGATTGAAAGTCATAAACTCTATAGCCTTTCTCACAGCAGTCATATCACATGAAAATGCCGTTGCTTGCCTTTTCATCAAATTTATGCCTTAGTTGTGATGGAATATATGTGTAACATATGCAACCAAACACTTTCAAATGCTTTATGCCAGGTTTTCTACATGTGAAAGCTTCAAATGGGGTTTTGTCTTTCGTTGCAGTTGGAAGACATCTATTTTGCAAATACATTGCAGTCCCAACTGCTTCAGCCCAAAATCTCATAAGAATGTTCTTCTCATCCATCATTGACCTTGCCATTTCTCCAATGGTTATATTTCTTCTCTTAACAACTCCATTCTACTGAGGTGAGTAGGCAAAAGTTAATTGCCTCTCCATTCCTATGTTAGAACAAAAATCTAAAAACTCATGAGAAATGTATTCACCTCCTTTGTCGCTTCATAAATTTCTTTAGATTGAACCCACTTTGCAACTCCACAAAAGCTTTAATTTTTTTAGACACATTGAACACTTCAAACTTGTTTCTAAGAAAATACACCCTACACATTCTTGAAAAATCATTAATGACTGTGATGAAGTACCTGTTGCCACCAATAGATTCATTCTGCATTGGTCTACACACATCTGTGTACATAAGCTCTAGTGGATGACTTGTTCTCCATGCTTTCTCTTTATCAAATGGTTCTCTATGCATTTTTCCAGAAACATAGATTTCACATACTTCCTTCATTTTAGTATAGTTCAGGTGGACCAAGCAACATTCCCTCTCTTTGCATCCTTTTTTAGATTACCAAAGCTCAAGTTACCAAGCCTTTTATGCCATATCCATATTCTTTTTCAATTGATGCTTTTCTTGCCACTGAAGTTATGGATTCTCGAAACAATGGAAAACATCTAGTTCCTGCCATAATTACCTTGGCTACCACATTCTCAAGGTTGCATTCATCAAAGATTACCACCAAACAATACATAGTAACCATGTTCCATCATTTAACCAACACTCAATAATTCATCTAGCCCTTGAACCAACATAACTTCATTTATGAATCTTTTCCCATGCTTTGTATCCACTACTAGTGTTCCCCTTTATGTTGCTTGTACCAAATCACCAATTCCCATTTTAACTTTGCAAGTAACTGATCTATCAAGATTCAACAATAAGGGACTCTTAAGATGTCATGTAGTTGCTACAAGCACTGTCAACAAACAACACTGACCTGTCTTGAGTGATTGAGGCTGAGTGACAAGCATAAAACATTGTACCTGTGATTACATCTTCCTCATTTGCATAGTTAGCAACTTGCTTGTTATTGTCACAGTCATTTGCAATATGCCCAAATCTATTACACTTACCACATATTGGTTTACCCTTGTACCTGCATATGGCAAAGTGACATTTGTCACAAATTTGACACTGTGGTTTTATTGTTCCTTGACTGCTACTACCCTACTCGTTTTGAAATGTGATGTTGTTGTTCTAATTTCCACTGCTTTGGTTGTTCCAACCAGAGTTACCACTGTTATTCCAGTTGATGCTTGGTGACTAGCTCTTCTTTTTCTTTTTTTGTTGCCATTTTTGCTTATGTTTGCCCTGTGCACTTTATAACCTCCACTAGCATTGCTGTTGTTATTTCCTCCAATTTTCAAACTACTAAATGCTTTCTCAGTCCAGAGAACTTGTCTCTTTCATCATGTAAATCCTCCATTTTGTCATAAACTTTGACAGAGGCCAGCACTTCCTTAATTCTTATAACATCAAGGTCTATAGTCTCCTCTCACTATAGATTTGTATCTTCTACATAGACTCATCAAAAACTTCTGCACAATTCTTTTCTCATGCACATCTTCTCCTAGTGATTTCAGGTTATTCACTATTTAAAAAAACCTAGCCAATTAGTCATCTAAAACTTCACTATCTTGCATTATCAAGTATTCAAACTCATCTCCAATGGTTTGAAGTTTAATAGCTCTTACCTTTTTGTCTCCTCTGAACTCCTTCCTCAGAATTTCCCAAGCTTCTTTTGCTGTCTTCTCATTCCTAATATGAGGAAACAACTCATCAGAAATTGCCCCTTCAATGAGACATTGACCTTGGCATTTTTTATTTTATCTTCCTTTGAGATGGCTGGTGCCTCCACTGGGATTTGAACATTTTCATCTTCATCATCTTCTGAGGTTTCATTGCCATGAACAAGTTGTGCATGAGTGCCAAGCTCGACCACATCCCATAAATCATATGCTATGAGAATGGTTTCCATTTTAACAACCATGAAATTGTAGTTGGTGCCATTAAACTGTGGATTTCTTAAATCTCCACCTGATGAACTCGATCCAACCATTTCCTTTAATGCAAGAAGCAAGAACCACAATAAAGGAACCACCTTTAAGGTTTTTTTGGGTTTCCTTCGACAATGGATTTCACTTACAGTATCATGCCCTTCTTCGGAATCAGACCTACAACTCTGATGCCATGTTGAAATGGTACCAGGCCATGATCTTTTTGTTTAATTTCTTAAAGGTTTTAGCTTTCAAGAACTAGGGATTCGAAGAATAAGAAATGCAGAGAGGTAGAAGTGAGAAAGTAATTTTTTTTTCATTGTAATTCATACATCCAAAACCCTAGCATATATAAGGCTTAGAGAGATCCTATTTTTCAAGGATCAATCTCAGCCCTCTAGAGCATTAGGAGCTGTGATCCTTCCACTTGGGAATGGATCCAGCAACACAATACATTCAAGGGATAAGAACAATCATAGTTGTTCATCTTTCCCGAAATAGTAACTTTACCAGCCGTTGGACATTTAAATATAATGGATAATACTAAAAATAGAAACTTCCATCATCTTTGATTTCTTCAAGTTCATTTGTAGGATTTTTCATCTGTAGGTTGATTTCAAGTTTGTGAGAAGCTTAATTCTCAACATATATTGATTAAGATTTGATGAATATTTGATTTTTTTTTTTTTTCCTTCTTCTTCGGAGACGAGAAAAACCCTCTAATGCCTGCCTTTTTTCATCACTTCCCTTTTTTCCCCTCCATGTTTCTCACATCTTTTAACCATTTATATATACTGGCTAATGGGTGTGGTCTCTCTATCGCTTTGTCGATGAGAGCCTTTGTATTTGTGGTCACTATGCCGATGTAGCAGATATGGCCTACTACTTGATGAGAGCCTTCGTATTTGTGGTTGCTCTACCAATGTAGCAGATATAGCCTTCTCCTCAACCTCACATGTAAACTAGCGGTTATGTCAGGTATAAAGGTTGTGGTTTTTTGTGTCGTTCTGCTAGTCCGAAAGAGGAATAAGAAATACTCAAAACCCAAATTGAGGACAAAAAACTCGTCCGCAAGTGGTCTAGAATTTGTATGGGGGCATACTTTACAATGTGTATAAAGGTTGAATTATTCGAATCCCTTAGAAAACAAATGTAAAGTTATATAAACTAGGAAACCAAATCGGCAAGAAGGCGAGGAAATTCTCGTGTTCGGCAATGATTATAAAAACAATGGTCCAGTGCAAAAAACTACAGGATTAATTCAAAACCGACAAGTAAATAAAGGTAAAAAGAGGTTTAAGAACAAAAATGAAGGGTGTGGATTACCATGTGTCTGATAGAATATCCACCACTTACCCCTCTCATCGTCAGATTAACAATTAAAATCAAATTTAATCCATAATAGACAACTAGGTTTGTAAAATATATGACATAGACAAACAAACAGACTTCAGCCTCCTAGGAGAGTGTATAAGATGATATAACATTGTTGACCTTAAAAACTACTTAGCCTATGTGGCACACAGGCTGAATAGCTAATAAGCTAATTACGTCATTCGGTTGAATGCAGAGGGTGTTAACTCGTCAGCCAAACTCGGCCAGGGAGTGAATGAATGTTGATGTGGCGTTGGGCGCACTAATGACTTCTGAATCTTGCGACTGCAGCCAAAGAAGGAACACATTTCAGCCTTCGGGTTCTAGAGCCTGAAGACAAGGCTGCTAGTTCTGCGAAGTTCAATATCAAATTCGGTTTTCAGTGTGCTAAATATCGTAACCTAGTAACACCTCACTTCGCCAAGAAAACTAATAAAATGACCTCTTCCAACAAGGACTCAAGTAATCCTCGCTGACCGAGACTTAGATAGATAACCGGTTGTATTGAAGTAGTGTTGTTTATCCAAATTGAAGGTGCTCCTTGGTCGACTGATTCTATAGCTCTAGTGCTGTTTATCCAAACTGAAGATGTTGTTGGTTGCCAACACAGTGTTGTTTATCCAAACTGAAGGTATATTGGCTATAAAATAAAAATCTTAAGATGTTTGAGAGTTTTCGCGTAGAGTGAGAATTTGTGCAAGGCAATTTCATGTGTTGATTTGGAGAGGGCTTAAGTCATGCATGTCCCTCTCCTTTTATAGTAGCAATTCCCCATGGCCGAAATAGAATTCTACTCGAAGTTTAATTCCTTGATCAAATCCATATGGGCTTCAACCAGTCATGAGTCATGCAAGATTATGAACCTAGCTTTATTATCACCCAAATTCAACCCCTGATTTTCGGTATCTTTTCCTATTTGGAACATAACTGGCGTCTGAGGATTTTTGTTCTTGTCCATCAAATCAGCAAGGAAATTCTTCAAGAACCACGAGTGGTTCTTTATCTCAGAAATGGTAATTCTCTGTTACATGAATGCACATCCGTAAGTACCCGCACAATAAAACAACAACAAATAAAGGACAAGAAAGAAGCTAGCTTTTTATGTTCTCGACAAATAGAATCCTCCAAAAGCAACAACTTTCAAGATGTAAGAAGTCCATTTATTCCTCCAGTTCTGGCATTAAGTGCTCAATAATGGGAACCTGTTGAAAGCTTCCATGAAAAACACAAGGTTCTAGAAGACGCTAGGTGCTAGTCAGGCGGCAAGCTGGGGCATAGCGCCTAGGCGCCTAGGCGGGGCTTAGGTGGGCGCCTAGGCGGACTAGGTGGATTTAGGTAAATCTATTATATTTCGTGTAAATAAGTGTCTGTTTATATTTAAAATATATATAATTTCATTATAAACTACAAAATAGAATGCCATATATATTAGAAAGTATTGGAACATAATGAAAACATGGGGAACATGCATATAATGTGTATCATTTAAGTATTCAACAAGTCTCTTACAATTTATTGAACAAAATAAAGTGCAAAATGAAAGTTATCTATTTTCTGTCTAAGTGAGTTGCAACCTAAGCGGGTGCCTAGGCGGGTCTGGGCAGGTTAGGCGGGTGCCTAGGCAGTCTAGGCGGGCGCCTCACTAGGTCTAAGTGCCCTTTCTTAATTTTCAAACGCCTAGTCATTAATCGAGGCGATGGCCAACTGCCTAGCACTGCCTAGGATTTTTAGTACAGTGGAAAAACATAAGGGTTCAAAAACACCCATGAATAAAAGCAGTGAAGTGACAAGAATATATATTATATTTTTCGGTTCGGTACAATAGTGTGCCATTACCAATTGGCACAAAAAATTTGGCACAAAATCAGTATGGTATTGTTGCCAATTCAGTTGGCATGGTAATTTGGCAAAAAAATCTACTCCTAATTTTATGTACTTGTATTAGCATTGAGCCTTTGACTATAAGATATATGGTTAAGACCATTTATCTTGTTTTTGTTTAGATGTTGTTTGGACCCAAAATGATGTTTTTGGGGGAGCCCATTATCACTCTCTATCCAATAAGAAAGGCATCAGGAATCTCAAAATATTCTCACCAAGGGCTTGGCCTAGTGGGATTCGGCCGAAACCTATTAGAAAATGGTTTCATCTGGATAAGGGTGAGTGGCCGAATCCTAGTAAAATAAGGAATCCTCAGAAGCCAGTTATGTTCCGAATAGGAAAAGATATTGAAAATCAGGGGTTGAATATGGATGATAATAAAGCTAGGTTCAGAATCTTGAATGACTCAGGACTAGTTGAAGCCCATTTGGATTTGATCAAGGAATTAAAGTCCGAGCAGAATTCTATTTCGGCAATGGGGTATTGCAACTATAAAAAGAGAGGGACATGCATCATTCAAGCCATCTCCAAATCAACACACAAAGTTGTTTTGCACAAATTCTCATTCTACGTGAAACCTCTCAAACATCTTGAGATTTTTATTTTCCCTTTTTCCCGCCAACATACATTCAGTTTGGATAAACAACATTGTGTTGGCAACTGGCAACATCTTCAGTTTAGATAAACAACACCAGAGCCGTAGAATCAGCCGATCGAGAAGCACCTTTAGTATGGATAAACAAGCTTGCTTTGAGATTGACTAGTTATCTATCCAAGTTTCGGTTAGCGAGGATTCCTTGAGTCCTTGTTGGAAGAGTTCATCTCATTAGTCTTCTCGGTGAAGTGAGGTGTTACCAAGTTACGACCTTCGGCACATTGAAAGCCGAATTTGATATTGAACTTCATAGAACTAGCAACCTTGTCTTCAAGCTCTAGAACCCGAAGGCCGAGACGTGCTCATTTCTCAGCAGCAATCGCAAGATTCGTAAGTCATCAGCGCGACCAGCGCCACATCAACATTCCTTCACTACTCGGCCGAGCTCGGCCGATGAGTTGGCACGTCCCGTATTCAACTGAATGACGTAATTAGCTTATTAGCTATTCGGCCTGCGCACCATGTAGGCTAAGTATTTTTTAGGATCAACGGATGCTCAGAATGATACAAGGTGGCTCTTGCAATCAAATTGTTGTTGAGTCAATGATCTTTATTTTGGTTGGTTAGGTTAATTAGGTCAACTTTTTTAGGAGATCAATGGATATTTTTCATTGAAACATTCATGGTTGCAGTGATCCTGCTAAGTTTCGTGGATCTTCAACGCACTTAATTAAAACTATATCCAACCCTTAGGGCTAAAATTCAAATTAAGAAAAGAAAAAAAAAAGAGTTGCTCAAATTTAAGTCATTGGAACGGCTCGAATCACGAGATTACATCGTGGAGCAGACTCAAACGAATCAATGCTTGAGCGCTCTTATATATATATAAATTATTGATAGGATAATAGAGATGACTATTATGGGATTCTTTGGTTCATTCCACAAAACAAAAAGGCAAGAAATGCTTTCCAACAGTCTACTATATCCACACAAAGCATATGCCATACATTGGAGATCTTAGACCAACATCAATCCATTTTAGTTAGCTGCTCTTGCTCTTGGTCTGATTATATATGTGAGAGCTGGACAACTGCAGACTGTGGTGCCAATGTGCCCAAAATGAGGGTATTAGGGGTTCAAGAGAAACGAACAATAATTACATTTAGACCTGGCATTCATGTCGTGTTTTTCGTGTTCGTGTTGTTTTCCTGACATACCCGATACTTAACGGGTCGTGTCATATAACATCCGTTAAAGTAAACGGGTATTATGACCCGACCCGAAATCAACCTGTTAATATTACCAGGTAATATTGACCCAACCAGTTACCTTTAAAGAAAATATATTCTAAATCAATTAATAATGAAAATGAAAATCATAAATGTGATTAAATCATATGGCTCTTGTTTAAGTAAGGTTTTAAATAGTTTTTTAATTAACATAGAAGTGTGAAAAATATATAAAAATATATATAAACACTCGTAATGACAAATTTTACAACTTTTGTAAAAGGCTCAACTCCGAAATTTGCTACTATAATCACATAAACTATAGATCTAAATTTAACTGTTGATTGTCGTTTACATTTAAATACGTTCCATTCTTCTCACCAAATTTTATTTTTTCAGTTTATTTTTATTTTTTAAACATGATTTCTTAAAGAATGCAGGAAGATAAATGGTTTAGATCGTTGGTAGTACATTCAGAATTTTACTATTAGTGAAAATATTGCTTGAAGTTTATAATGTCTTTAGAAACTTTATAACCTCAACTTATACTTTAGTAAATCGTAAATACCAGAATGTGAAATCAACGATCCATACCGTTAATTTTTTCTACATCCGCTGAAAGACTTTTCAAAAAAGAAAACTAAAAAATGAAATTCGGTGAGTAGAATAAAGCGTAAACGACAATTGACTATTGAATTTAAATCTCAGGTTTATGGATTATGGTGTCAAATTTCGGAGTTGGCCCCTTTATGAAAGTTGCAAAGTTTGTCATTACGAATCATTGTATATATATTTTTTTTTTTTTTACATTTTTCACACTTCTACAATAATTATTATTAATTTTGCACTCAAATAAAAAACACTATTCATGAGATTTAGAGGGTTTTAAAAATCTAAACAACCATGTAACCATCGTCTAAGCGTAAAAGATTCAATCGCAAGCGTGCTTTCACATTTTTCAGACTTGTACATTAATGATTATGAATTTTATTTATTTTGAACTCCCCTAAAAATACTATTCATGAAGGTTTGTAAGGTTTTAAAAATTCAAATGACGATGTATCATCCTCAAAGCATAGATGATGAGATCACGAGCGTTGCATATTTTTTTCACATTTTGGCTTTTGTAAATTAATTATTATAATTTTTTAATGTGTTTGATATTTTTATTTTTAATGTGTTTTATAATTTTTTTTTAATCTCACTTTTTGCCTGTAATATACTATAAAAATAAATAAATAAATAAAACTTAAATTTTTTAAATTTATATAGAATAATAATACAATAATACATATTTAAAATACAATATAAACATATACACAATGGCTATTGCATTTTATAGTAAGTATTTTAGTAGTTTAAAAAATTAAAATCATCAAAATAATTTTTTTTTTTTTAATGTGTGGAAACGGGTTAACCATGTGTCGCCCTCATGTAAAATTATTAAGGACCCGTTATTATAGGGTTCTTATTGTGTGTCTCCATAACGATCCTATTAGTTATCGTGTTGACCCGAATTTATTATTTTCGTATCTTTTACGTGTCGTGTTAACATTTATTTGAACCATCTCTTTAATAAATGTAGAGTTTAACACCGTATGTGGATTCTATCTCTATTAAATAGATGGTACAAATGATGGCAGAACCAAATAATAAAAATAACATTTTTGGAATCTAATTGGATAAGAAGATAAAATTTCAACCTACACGCGTAAACGCGTAAACTTAGTGGCCGAAAAACGTGTAATCCTGATTGGAAGCGAAGATAAAATTTCAAACCGAACCCCATAATTTTTTTAAAAAAAAAAAAATCCTGGGGTTAGGGTTGGTTAACTTTTCGAAGAGATCAAAGGTTTTTAATTCAATTTTCAATGGCGTGGGAGCTCAACTAGCTGGACAGTTCGAGCGACCTTCTGAGAGCTCACCTAGTGAATGTCCACCGACCTTACCTTGGTTAATTGTATTGAATCATATATAAATAGATGCCTGCTAAAGGGAACCAGCAAAGAGACAATAAACACATCGTATTTTTTTCTCATTCGAAGAAGCAGCAGCAGGGCCGGCCCAGGCCCAGTCCGAGCTGAGCAACCGTCCGGATTTAAAAAAATTTGAAGCATTAAAATTAGAGAGTTTTAACAAAAAAAATTCTCGGTAATGTTCATTTATAATAAAAATAATATTTTAATTTTAAAAAGTTACTTCTGTTACTATTCACTTACAATACATTTTTGTCATTTTGATTAAAACTCAAAGTTTTCAATCTTTTTTCATTAGTTTTCCTTTAAAATTATTGGAGTGGTATATTTATATATGTTTTTATAAGAACATAGATTTTTTTAATTTGGTTAAATGACAAAGAAATTGAAGTAGAACTGGTGGGTTTTGTTTTTGAAATTAATGAGGGGGCATTAGGTTCAAAACTTCATTTGTGTTGATTTACTTTCCAATTTTTATAAATTTCTTTTCATAAGAGTATAAATTTATAAAATTTGACTAAATGATTAAAATGTTTGTCTATAAGTGGTGGTTTATTTTGTTTAAAATTAATAAAAAGTTCTTGGGTTAGAAACACTACGTGTGTTTTTAAATTTCTAACTTTTACAAATTCTTTTCATAAGAGTTTAAATTTATAAAATTTGGTTAAATGATTAAGAAGGTTAATCAAAAGCAATGGTTTTTGTTTTTTTAAATTAAGTTCATAGTTCAAAATGCTATGTGCATGTTTATTCTTTTGAATTTTTACTCATCATCTATCCAGTAGCGAAGCCACGTGAGGCAAAGAGTGGCAACCGCCACTCCCCTCGCCAGAAAATAGGACTGGAACTCTGGGTCGGCCCCTCCCCTCGCCGGAAAACCCACTGGTTCAGTGGTTCAGCCTTCCCTGTCTGTCGTCCGGGGATCTGCAGAAATTTCTTTTTTAAACGGCGCCGTTTCGTATGTTCGGAAGTAAAAAAAAATATATATATATATATATATATATGAGGGGGGGACCGCCCTTTTTGCTCTCAATCAATTCCTCTCAGAGTCTCAGTGTAGTGTGACCGTGTCCCTCCTCCTTTTCCATTTCAAGCTTTCCGCCTGTCCCCTCAAAATCCAAGCAGCAACAGAATAAAAAATTTTTAATTCCCGTTGGCTTTTTGGCAGCCGCACCAGCCACTCTCCACTTCTCCAGCCGCTGAGCTGCCGGCTTCCAGCCATTCAAAGGTAAATTTTTTAATTCCTAAACTCATAATACCTAACTCTAACTAATTATTTAATACGAATTTTGTTTAATTGGTATAGAATCTTATGGTAATGCACTAATATGATTATTTGTTATTGATTATTGATATGATTCTATGATTATTTATATGAATTATTTTTTAGGGTGAAAATTAAAGTTTGAATTCTTGATTATTGATTAATTAATTGAATTAGTACATAATGTATACAATTATTCATATGATTAGTTGAATTGAATATTTATTTATTGAATAATTTGTATGCTTATTGGTATTAATTAATTGGATTTTTGGTTGGATAAATTATTATGCATATTAGTATAGTCTACTCTAGGATTAAGAGTCTAAGAATTTTTTGTTCCTCTCCATTTTACAGTTACGTAATGTAATGGAACGATACTATAAGAAACACAATGCTTAAATCCTCCTTCAAACATTTTGGGTAATCCTTCTCCTTCAAATATTCCAAGTGGTCCTCCTCCTCCTTCAAATATTCCGAGTAGTTCACAACAAAGTGAGGCCACTGAGTTAGATGAAATATTGGCTAATCTTCTTGCAGACCCTGGATATGGACATCGAATGCTTAATTATCCACCTAATTATCGTGAAGCAATTCATAGACACTATCTCCAAAATGATCCTTGTCAACCTAGAGACCACATAATGCCAAGAAAAGCTAGCAACAACAATGTTTTATCATCGGTTGGTTTGATAAGTTTAAGTGGTTGGAGTATAGTATATCAAAAAATGCTGCATTTTGCCGTTATTACTATCTTTTCAAATGTGATTTCGATCAAATGGGTAGCACTGGAAGTGATGTCTTCACTGAGATAGGGTTTACAAATTGGAAGAAAGAACCCGAAAATCTCTAGTCCATGAAGGAGGTGTTGGAAGTCTTCATAATAAAGTTGTACAACAAGCTAGAGATTTGATGACACAAAATGAACACATTGAAACATTTGTGATTAAACAAACCGATGAAGCTCACATTAATTATCGTACTTTATTGAATGCCTCACTTGAGTGCACAAGATGGTTGTTGGGACAAGGTTTGCCTTTTCGTGGCCATGATGAATCGTTGAAATCAAACAATAGAGGTAATTCTTTGGAGCTTATGCAATTTCTTTCCAAGTATAATGAGCAAGCTAGGAAGGTTGTGTTTGAGAATGCGACCAATAATCTTAAGTATACTTCTTCTGATATTCAAAAAGATCTTGTTCGTGCTTGTGCCATTAAAACTATAGATGCAATCACTAAAGACATTACTATATAAAAAGATTCGTTGCTATTTTTTTGAACCTTACAATCTTTTAACTTCGCCCCTCTCCTCATCAATTCCTGGTTTCACCACTGCATCTATCTACTTGTAATCCTAGGTTTTTTTTTCCCCTTCTCTTAATGAAATTAAATTAGTTTTTCTGTGCTTCTAAATTATTGAGTTTGAAGTGGTTTTCTAATGAAGTTTTAAACAAACAATTTTCTTCCATGAAGTTAGGCCACATTTTTTAAGCATCGTCCCGGGCCTAAAAAATATCAGGACTGGCCGTGAGTAGCAGGTACATATATTCATCAAGAATTAAGCAATCATCGTCAATGGAGTGGACATTGCAATCGGGGGAGTATCAGGAGCAGCATTTGGATCGATATTTGATGGCATTACGAAGGTGTTACTGAATGTTACTGAGTTTATGACCTCCCACACGAACATCAAGTCCACGCTAGAAGCTTTGCAGCCATTGATGCAAGAGATAGAAGGGAAGAACACCACGTTGCACCCCCAGGATGAGGAACTAAAAGATCTTAAAGAAGAAATGGAGGCAGGCGTAAAGCGTGTTCAAGAGTTATTGGAGCAAAGTGCGTTGAACTTCTGCATGAGGCCTTTTTACACCGTGGAGCTTGATGGAATGGATAAGTCTCTTAAAAGACTGCTAGGGATACTCCAGGTGAAGGGAATAGGGGATGTCAAGGAGGTCTTGGTTCAAGTCATTGATTGCAAAACCGATGTCAACAAGATCTCGATTCAACTCGATGATTGCAAAACCGAGATTGTTGAGGGGATCTTAGCTTGGACAGGCAAAACCACTGACCAACTTGATTAAGTAGCAAATAATGGGAAGGAGACCTTGGATTTGACAAAGAAGATGCTCGACCGATTTGAACGGATTGATCCTTGTGGTTTTGGTACAAATCAGTGAAACAGGTAATCCTTGTGATTAATTATTCAAGTAAAACTATATTTTACAATATTTTGGTACTCCAAAATATTCATTGTTCACCCTTAACTTTTTATATTTAAAAGGATATATACACTTCTGAGCATGCACAGTAAGTTTTTTGAAAGAGAGACTTTGGATGCGGTCTCTATTTATCAATTTCATTAATTGAAATTTTTTAGTTTTATATTTTTCATTGAAATCCCTAACATTAAAGTAATAATGTATTTCTATAGGGATAGGATCAAGGGATAAAGATTTTGACAAACATTTTACATTCCTTTTAAGCCATTAGATTACATAACATCTAAAGGTTCTCATTTAATCATTAAATGATATGAATGCTTACATGGATTATAATTAACATTTAAAAAGAATAAAAATTGCTAAGGAATAAAACTAGAAAAATAACTAATAAAGAATAAAAATTAAAAAGAGGAAGAAAACTTTGCGCGCAAAGGCCTCCATTGATTTGTGCAAAATACCTTCAAGTCTTTTGAGTCTTCATTCTCATCTTTGGGTAAAAACCCCAAAAACCTCTTTGATTTTATTTCAAATCCACACTCAGATTTAATTGTAAAAAATTTGAGGGAGGCAGTGAGAGTTGTTGATTTAGGGTTTAGTTTTGCCGATCTAATGAAAGAACGAGGAACGAAGATTTGAAGCAGACTGAACTTGATTTTGCTTTTATATCGGAATTTTGTATCGATCAATTGAAGGAACAATACTAAATTTGACAGTGTGAGTGATAGGAATGTGAGGTGTTGTGGTTGGATGAAGTAATTTGGATGGTTGTGCTTCTGCATTTGCATCCAAGACGGACACCATTTTTGTTCTTCCTTATGTTTGCAAGACTTTTTATTTATTTTTATTCTTTTCTTAGTTTTAATTTTTATTTATTTCTTAATTAAAAATTTATACCTCATTTAATGTTTAAAATCCTCTACATAACTCTTAATTAAGACCGTTGAATATTACAAGATCTAAAGGCTATAAAGGAGTGTAAAAATGTTTGTCAAAATCTTTGTCATAGGTTATTAAAAATTTTAAATTAAAAATTGAAATTTGTAGTTGTTTATATTAATGAGATTTTAAATAAATCTCATAATTTGTGGAAATGAAAATATTAAAAAATAAATTATACTCTACAATATATTATACATATATATACATAAATATACATTCATCAAAATTAACCAAAAAAATTATTATACCAAAATATGGGTACATTCTTCAAAACAAAAATAATAGATACTAGGCTTAATAGCATTAGTAAAATTCTTTGACTAAACTTCAAGTTAGGCCTAGCAAACGGGTCGTATCTGTCGTGTTCATGTCGTTTTCGTGTAACACCTATTATCTTAACGGGTCGTGTCATGTCACTCCTGTTATCTTAACAGGTCCTTAACAGATCGGGTCACTTTACCCAACGAGTAAAGTGTCCCAACCTGTTATAACCCGTTAAGAAAAATAGTTTTTTTTCCTTAAATTTGCACATATCACATATTACCACATAAATATTACTTCAAAACATTAAAACATATTCGTCGTTTAAGTACTACATCTACACTCGAAAATAAGCGCCTAATAAAAAAAAACATCCATACACTACTTGTCTATTACAAAATATTAAATGTGCAAGGATATGCAAAATGAAAGAGTTTTTGTTTTCAAGGTTGTGAATCTATTCTCAAGAGTTTAAACTTTGCCAATGGAACTCAAAGTTTGCATGTTATTCCTTTTACAAAATCCTCAATTTTCATCGATCATCATGGGGAAATTGTATTGGAACTTTGGCGTATGCGATCTCAAAACATATACAAACAAGTTTGAAGAATGCGTATCCCATCAAAACGATAGATTCACTAACAGTTTATTTATACTTTCATTAAGTATAACATAAGATTTTGTGGTATCCACTTGTGTAAATATTTTAAATTGAAGATTGAATTCATTCATTGTATTCATATAGGGTCAAGGAGTGTAGCTATAAAAAAAAATCATCAAAATCAGAGTAAAAATAACCGTTAAATCGTGATTTTTCGTTTATAACCGTCGAAAAGTTTTTGTCCCATTACTTGATCTCTGAATGTTCGTTTTTTAAGATTTTTGGCTTATGCGATCTCGAAGCATATACAAACAAGTTTGACGGTTGGATCATTGAAATTAGTTTCGTAGAATGTGTATCCCATCAAAACGATAGATTCACTAACACTTAGAGTTTATTTATACTTTCATTAAGTATAACATAAAATTTTGTGGTATCCACTTGTGTAAATATTTTAAATTGAAGATTGAATTCATTCATTGTATTCATATAGGGTCAAGGAGTGTAGTTGTAAAAAATCATCAAAATCAGAGTTAAAATAACCGTTAAATCGTGATTTTTCGTTTATAACCGTCGAAAAGTTTTGTCCCATTACTTGATCTCTGAATGTTTATTTTTTGCGATTTTGGGCGTATGCAATCTCGAAACATATACAAAAAAGTTTGACGATTGGATCATTGAAATCAGTTTCGTAGGATGCGCATCCCATCAAAACGATAGATTCACTAAACAGTTTATTTATACTTTCATTAAGTATAACATAAGATTTTGTGGTATCCACTAGTGTAAATATTTTAAACTGAAGATCGAATTCATTCATTGTATTCATACAGGATCAAGGAGTGTAGCTATAAAACATAATTAAAATCGGAGTTAAAATAACCGTTAAATCGTGATTTTTCGTTTTATAACCGTCGAAAAGTTTTGTCCCGTTACTTAATCATTGAATGTTTGTTTTTTGCGATTTTTTTACTGATGCGATCTGGAAGCATATACAAACAAGTTTGACGGTTGGATCGTTGAAATTAGTTTCGTAGAATTCGTATCTCATCAAGTTCAATGATATATATATATATATATATATATATATATATATTTATTAAGTAGATTTAAATTTATTTATTTTGTACGTATAAGTTTATAACACTTGAAAAATTAAATGGTATGTATATTTAAGCCGATCCAATGGTCATCAATTTTTAAAATTTAATTTAATATATATATAATTATTATAGTTTTTAGGGGTATAAAATTGTTAAATTAATATATATATATATAATTATTATAGTATTTTTTAGGGTTATAAAATTATAAAATTAATATTTTGCTTATCGTGTGTTACTCACGTGTATACTCGAACCAACCCGTTATCTTAACAGGTGCTTATCGGGTTACCCGATAACGACCTGATTCGTTATCATGTCGACCCGAACACCTGTTAATTTCGTGTCGTGTCGTGTCGGGTTATCGAGTCGTGTCAGGAATTGTCAGGCTTACTTCACGTGGATACAGTTTCTAATCAACAAAAAATAAAGGCTGATAAGGACTTCGATCAATATCTAAAAACTAATAAAATCTCAATCAATGAGCATTAGTAAATAAGGGTTGAATACTAATTTTCTCTTTTTAAATGTCAATAATAGTACTTTTCTTAGGGTTCTGAAAAGATTGAAATCTAATTAAAAGTTAGATTACATATTGATTCTAGTACTTTCATATGTACTTTATTTCTAATTCAGATTTTGTGGCCACTTAGTATTACAGTCTAGTGGTATTCCTCTTCACTTGTAAGTGAGAGGTTTTAGATTCGATTCTTACCAATGGCGAATTTAAACAATATTATTACTAGCCAATTATGAGGTTAAGCTCACCCCCTTCTCATTAGTATAGATAATATCGATTGTTCCAAAAAAAAAAAAAATTTAGATTGTGTTTTTGTTTTAAAATTTAATTTGTATTATGTTCGATGTCCCTCATAAATTGTTTGAGGTAAAACTTCCTCTGATTATATCCTTACAAAATGTACCTAAATGAGAAAACATTAAAATAAAATAAAAAAATGTAGTGACACATATGAAACATATGTAAAGGAAAGGGATCCTCTCCAGATCCCTTCCACCAAGTTCTCCTCATCAACTAATCCGGGTCTGTGATAATAACTTTAGCCGTTGGATCAAATTTCAAGGACCCGGATTATTTGATGGGAAGGACTTGGTGGAAGGGATCCGGAGAGGATCCCTTTCAATATGTAAATACATATAAGTTTATTGAAAGTACATTTAAATGTATGTACCGAAATATAATGAATTAGTATCCATAAACGTTTGTGCCAAAATGTACTACATTCGATTAACTTACCTCATTGTACTTAAATGGATATATTAAAATAATATTAAATGAATTAATATACCTAAATGAAGAACACGAACGGTATGGGAATATAGAAAGGGGTGTGATATTCACACACTCCTAACTACTTTTCCCACACCCTTCCTATTTTTTAATACGTAATTGGTATCCTACAAATTAATCTTCCATAGATACCCTTCCTACTTTTTGACCTTTGGAATTTTAGAATACTTTTGTTATTTTATTTTAAACTTTTTTTTAAACACTCAACATATATGCACATTTGTAACTCTTTAAGTTCTACTGCCTAACCTATGAGATCCCAAAACAAGTATAAAACACCTATTATAAAATAAATAAATAAATAAATAAAGTTTCAGCAATATATAAATAAAAATAAAACAATTACCTAATGATATAGCATATATGCATAAGTTACATGAATTGTACAAAATACTAGTAAGCAATCCACATACACTTTAATCCCCATAATAGTAGCATCATGCCCCAAAAAATATATTAGATATCATTACAAGCTTTCACATCCTGCCTACAATATGTTTGGCCTTTAATCTTGCGTTCAAAAGGAGATGTCAATGTTACCAAAAAGATATGAAACCAATGCACTCCAACCTACAGGAAAATAAAAAACATGTCAACAAAAGGAAAGAAAATTACAAACTTGATTAGTATTTTTATGGGGAAAAATCAACAAAAATATATGTACCTTCATGTGCTCTTTACACATCTAAGCTATTATTAACAAAAAGTTTCTTTGGCAAATCATTATGCTCCTCACACCTATAAACAATGAACATTGAGTTATATGTATATATAAATAATCATGACCATAGTAGACAATATTAAAAGATAAATAAAAAAATGACATACTTGTCGAGCACGTTTCTGAGCCTTCTCCACTATTTCAAACTTTGAAGGACCACGCTTTGTAGAGCTTGATTCTTTTCTATTTTTAGACCCCATTGGACGACCTTTGTGAGGTTTAACATTAGGCTCAAGAGTTAATGGAAGAGAAGTATCAACAAATTCACAAAGTTGCCTTTTGGTATCCTCTTTTTGAGTAAGAGGCAACTTTTCATACTTATCTTTAAACTCCAATAGAAGGCCGCTTATTTGATCTCGTTCGTTGTCCAAGCTTACATGATGATCATTGACAAACAATCTTCTATCAATCCTCCATTGTGGATGTATGTCATTTAGTTGCAAGACTTCAATATTCATCTCTTTAATCATGTGAGCACAAGGAAGACCCATTGTCTTGAGAAAATGACCTTTACATTGAGATGGAATATCACAAGAACTTGATGCTTCATATTGATTATATAACTCATTCAATGCAAGTCCAGATACATAAGTAACAACGTCTTTGAAGAAGGGAAGTCAAAATTTGTGTGAAACTCTAACTTTTTCACTTGAAAGTTGAGTTTTGATTTCTTGAAATTGATTTTTAATAGCAAGGCATATTTTTTCTTTTACCTAGCAAAGACCTCCGGTTGACACTTGAAGATATTTTTTTAGCGTTGCATGTGCACCTTCGTCTCTTGAAGTAACACGATTACCAAAGTGGATTACTTTCTCAGACCATGCACTTACAAACTTTTCTTTATATGGAAGCCAAGTACTAAGAATATATTTCAAAACAAATTTCTTCTCCTTGTACTTAACTTCAAAACGACTCCAAGCTTCATTGAATGATGTTTCATTAGGAGATTGGATTAAAATTGTCCAAGTAGAAATGAAATCAATCCAATCAACTTCTTCCTCAAAATGAGCTTTACAATTTGCAAGTATATTTTTCTCAATATGCCACACGCACAAAAGATTGGAAGTACTTGGAAAGACAATGCGTATTGCATTCATTAATGCCAACTCCCTATCCGTTATAATCACCATAGGATGATTATCAACTCCCAAAATCTTACTAAACATTTTTAGAGCCCACACATAATCCTCTTCTTTGTCATTTTGCATGAAAACAAAACAAGAATAAAAGGATGTGTTGAAACTTGAAACTCCTATAATATCCAATAATGGCATCTTATACTTGTTGGTCTTATATGTGCAATCCATCATAAAAACATATGGGTAGCTCTTGGTCAACTCTATAGACAAGGGATAAGCAAAGATCAAATGAGTCAAGTGGCCTTCATGATCATACTCAATATTATAAGTGAAACCACCTTCACCAAGTTCTTCTAATAATGCTTGAATAACTGGACGCTTAGCCAGACTCTCCTTCATAATCTTAGCTATCTGATTATAGATGTTTCGAGAAACTACTTGAAGATGAGGATTGCCTTGCCGAAGCGAAGAGGGAATTTGGCGTGGTTGTATACCAGCCTTACTCATTTCTTTAATTCGTAGGATTTCCTCTTGTGAAAATTGACGACAAGAAGGATGTCCACACATGTCATTTGAAAGTTCATGGTTATGCAATAAACTTTTTATCTCTAGCTTCCAAAATTCTTCACTTTTCTTTTTATGCCCCTTGACTTCAAATGGACAATTTATGAGGCGAGATCCTGAGTTTCTTTTTCTTTCATCTAGTGAAGTTTTAGAGGCTCGATAAACCCCACCTCTATCACAACCAATAGCAACATATGTGTTTGTCTTGGATATTCTAATAAAGGTTGCAAACCCTTGCATTAATGCTATCTTACGAACTTCACCGATGAGGTCTTCTCGACTTTCAAAACATTTCATCAACAAAGAGAGCATTTTATCAGGCTCATCAAGCATTGGTTGACTTCCTATATATCACAAACCAACACATTTATATATGTAGAATATATACTTTGGTTTTATCAATGGACTAGACATTTAAGTATCAAATTTATACCAAAGCATCGTATGCATTATATCAAGTTTACACCAAAACATTGTATGTATCAAACTTAACTCTAACATTGTAGGTATTTACTAGCAGCATACTTGAAATTTAAGCTGCAAAGCAGCTCTCTACATTGATTTTTCCACATTGAGATTAGGCACCCAATAATTCCATATGGTCATGGAGCCTAGGTAAAACCATTTAAACCTAATACCAATTTACCATTAAGTTAAAATGTATTGGGGACCAATACAAACAACATTCCAATAGAAAATTAATTTCCCCAAAACCAACACAAATCAATTTTTAATTTTCTAATCCATAATGTGAAAATCTTCTTTAAAAATTAAAACTACACCAATTTAATTCATTCGATTGACATTTGAACCACAAATTAGGGAAAGAAAAAAAAATAAACCTAAAAAACAAGTTGAGATAAAAACCTAACGCAAGAAGAGAACAAAAACCCTAAATTTCAAAATCAATCTTAATAATTTGAGAAAATACTTTAGAAACTTACCATCAAAAGTGTTAAGATGAGGAATGCATTCTGAAACTTCCTCTATGCCATCCTCCTTGCATGCCATATCCAATATGTTCTGCAACTCAATGTCCATCTGGAGCTCTTCATTTGTTATTATCAGGTCATCCATTGTGGTTTTTCACAAGAAGTAATAAAGAAGGGTAGTAGATTGGCTTTTCATGGAAGGTATGAATGCAAGCAAAGAGGACAGGGGAACGGAGGCACAGAGGAAGGGGAGAAGTCTGGGAGTATCTTTGAGTGTTGGTTCTTCCTAAGCGAAAAAATCAAAAATAAAAAACAACTTTCAAAAGTTAAAAAATAGGAAGGGTTTATATGGAAGATTAAATTGTAGGATACCAATTAAGTATTAAAAAATAGGAAGGGTGTGGGAAAAGTAATTAGGGGTGTGTGAAGATCACATCCCTATAAAAAAAAAATTGTTTACGTAAATGTCTATAACAATAGATAATGATGAATTAAATGAAAATTAGGATTAATGTAGTTGATACATTAAAATTAGGAAGAAAAAGAGAAATAAAATATCAAAATATAGTTAATAAATGAGGATATTAAATGTATTAAGGACTAAAATTAGATTTTAATCTTAGTCTAAAAGTCATGTTTTTTCAAAGATTAAAACGAAATTTTCTATTTATCTTACATATATAGTTTGTTTTGTGTGACATCCCACATCGCCCATGGGAGTGATCCTTATATGTATATTCCTATCCCTATCTAGCACGAGGCCTTTTGGGAGCTCACTGGCTTCGGGTTCCGTAGGAACTCCGAAGTTAAGCGAGAAGGGGGCTAGAGCGATCCCATGATGGGTGACCCACTGGGAAGTTGCTCATGAGTTCCCAAAAACAAAACCGTGAGGGAATGGTAAGCCCAAAGCGGACATATCGTGCTACGGTGGTGAAGCGGGCCCGGGAAGTGATCCGCCCCGGCCCGGGATGTGACAATTTGGTATCAGAGCCTAACCCTGCCGCGTGTGTGCCGACGAGGACGTCGGGCCCCTAAGGGGGGTGGATTGTGACATCCCATATCGCCCAGGGGAGTGATCCTTATATGTATATTCATATCCCTACCTAGCACGAGGCCTTTTGGGAGCTCACTGGCTTCGGGTTCCGTAGGAACTCCGAAATTAAGCAAGAAGGGGGCTATAGCAATCCCATGATGGGTGACCCACTGGGAAGTTGCTCGTGAGTTCCCAAAAACAAAATCGTGAGGGAATGGTAAGCCCAAAGCAAACAATATCGTGCTACGGTGGTGGAGCGGACCTGGGAAGTGATCCGTCCCGGGCCGAGATGTGACATTTTGAGGTAATATAGTTATAAGTATAATTTTTTCTTTAAACAAAAACCTGGTTTAGAAGTTCGACCATGAAACAAAATACAAGAAAGTAGTGTATTTTTTTTCTGATGTATTGTTGGTGTTAATTTGTTTGTATGATTACGGCAGTGGCATCTTTGGTGGAAGAGGAAGCTCTAGGATCATCGTTACTAACAATGTGCCATATTTCCATTTTGGCCATGATTGTGAAAACTTTCCAAAACAAACAAAAAAATGATAAGAATTTTCTCTCCTTTGTTAGAGTTTTTCTCTCCCTCGTGAGAGTCTTTCCTCCTCTGTGAGCGTTTAATCCCAAGTTTATTACCCTTCACTTACCTAATAATCCCATTAATTGAGTTCGTTTGATTTGAGCTACTTAGTCTGGTGGCAGGATTCTCAGCGATTTTTGGTTAGAGCTATAGTGTCTGGGTGTTAATGAGGCATAATAAGGATTTTTGCTCTCAACTACCTGGCAGGAGGGTTTGGTGGTGGAAGAGGCAATCAAACATAGGTATGGAATTTATTGCGATGATTAAGGCACTTAAAGCTAAGGCAGACAAACTAGATTGGATGTGGGGCTTCTGTTTAGGTATTTGGGTGTGGTGGTGTATCCTAGGAGCGTGCAAAGATTCATCCCATTGTTCGGGGGTGTACGGAGTCTGGGCTCTGGTTTGTACTATTAGCACTCGGCTTGCTCCTTTTAGTCGGGATAATGTGTGGATGATGGTTCAGTCAGAGGTGGATTAGCTGGTAGTTCGATTGGAAGATACGTTGGAAATATCGAGTATGGAGCAAGGGGTCAAGCTGGTGGGGGTAGTCCTTAACGATCAGCCGCTGAACAAGTGGGGGGTCAAGAACATTCTGATCAATGTTTGGAAAAAATATGGGGAAGTAAAAATAAATTAGGTCCAGGGGAACACCTTCATTATTATTGTAAAGGACGAAGACATTGCAGATCACATTATTGATCTAGTGCCTTGGGGGGTGATGAATAAGAATTTCTCGGTCAAGTGGTGGACCAACGATCTAGCTTTGGAGGAGATCAAAATGGAGCTAATACCCTTTTGGGTCCAAATCAGTGGTCTTCCCTTAAACCTGTGTACGGAAACCAATGCACGACAACTATTAAACGAGGTTGGGGAATTCTTGGAGATGGAGAACCTAAACCATGCAGAGGCTTTTTGAGGGTAAAAGTTAAGGTGGATACTATGAAACCTCTTGTGACGGGATGTTGGGTGCCTCGGACGAGGGACATCGATTCCTGGATAAAATTTCGGTACGAACGCCTCCAAGAGTTTTGTTATAAATATGGGCGAATCAGGCATGTCAATATCGAATGTTCATGCCCACAATCAAGGAGCAGCAGAGCGGGGTTTTGAGACTGGACGAGAGCAAAGCGGCCCCGCGATGCTCTAGAAAATGTTCGAGGAAGCTTGATAATTTTGAGGGAACATCGTTATGCCAGTGCACTGCGTGAAAGAAGGTTGGGACGGATGAATTCTCAGGTAAAAGGAAATGCCACGACATGTAGGCAATTAACGTCGGGAAGGGTTGGGTCTGACTTTGAAAGGGAAGAAAGCAGGGTGGCACACAATACAAGGACCATAGATACTAAAAATCCCCTTGCTGGAAACCTTGGTGTCAGACAACAGATAGGGATTTTAAAAGTTTCATTAGGTGGTCTTATCCCAAGCAGGTCCAAGCAATTTTTGGTAGCAGGGGAAGGACTTGTGGTAAGTCAGTCGCTTCACAAGAGGGAAAGTAGCGTCATAATCAGAGAGCTAGAAAAGGTGGACTCGATGACTGGGAATGGGTTGCTGGCACAAACCCGGCCCAGAATAGGGAATTGGGAGATAGATAGAGCCAGGATGAAGTTCAAACTGAGGTGAGCTCGGGGTCTACTTGTCATTTTGGCCCAATTTGCAGTAGAAAGCCCAACCAGAAGCGGTGGAGAAGCAAACAACGGCGCAATTAGGCCCCGTGTCTCATTGGGCCCAAATGTCCAACTGACGAGATGTCGATTTGAAGGTTTTAAAGAGAAATCATGATGAGGTAAGGGAACAAGGAAGAGGATAGCGACCAGTGAAAATGACAAAGGCTGAGAGTAGCTTGGGGGTACGTGGGATAAGGATGAAAAATAGGTTCCATGGTATGCCACTTAGGGAACAATGTCCGCGATCAAGAAGGTTATTCTGGCAAAGAAATATATACAAGATGTCCCGATTATAGCGGAAGACAATATTTGGGATTTCTTGGACGGGGCAGCAAGGGTCGAAATGGAGGAACTCAGGGCACGAAGAGTAGGGAAGAAACCCCAAGGTGGTAGCAACTGGCCCAATGCAGCTGCAGAATCGCCATGAGTTATGTACTATGGAACTACTATGGTTAGGGCTCTTCATGGGCTGATAAGGAAACACAAACCCTATATGGTATTTCTATATGAAACAAAAATGAAATGCCATATAATAGAAGGAAT